>NC_057807.1:45470308-45629201 GCF_018294505.1 Triticum aestivum
GTTTCTCCAAGTGCAGTCCCATGTGTCAGTGAAGAGGCAAGCTGAAGCGTGTTCCGTTTGTGTGAGCCGTGTGCAGGACCGAACGTGTCTGGGGTGCAATGCGACCGCGACAGGAGTGTTGTGAGTGTACCGCCTTTTTTCCTTTTAAACTAGGTGCTTCGCCCCCTCGAAAAAAATGTTGCTTCGCGCGATCCATCGATACTACTACTAGTAATCCGGTAATCCCGACTAAAACAGCGCGGCCGGATCTTTTCCCGCGCGATATGCTGGGAGGTTGGCTTAGTTGGGTTTTTTAGATTTGTCTGGTTCAATAAAAAGCAGAGTTGGTGGTGATGGTGTGCCTGTCATCCTGCAATATAGGCCATCTGATCTATATCTAACGGATAGGAAGGAAACTATGACAATTTACCAGCACTCCTCTCCACATTTGCAGATAAGGCTTTCCCTCGTTCATCCTTTTCTCCCACAAGATCTTGATCTTTCGTGCAACGCACGGGCATCTTGCTAGTACTCCTACAATATGTATATTATTGTGAAAGTTCATATACACCGTCCGAGATTAATGCAAACACGGCAGATTTTCATTACATTTCGAACTTTTATAGGACAGAAAAATAAAATAAACCCGACCCTAAACCTATTCTACGGCGGCGACCGACGTCCTCCATCTGCGATCTCTATGTAAGGGGGCGGGGTTCAAGACCCGTGAAGTGAAGGTGCGGTCTCCGACGAGGAAGAGTAGAACACAGGATAAGGACCGGCCAGTTGTCACACCATGCACTGCCGCCTCCCATGCCCTACTCATCCTCGAAGGAGTCCCCGACCTCGGCGGTGCCGGACGTTGGACGGCGGCAAGTAGGACGTGTGGCTGATGGTGCTCCTTTCATCGGCCTCCAGCGTGTCCACCGCTTGTGCGGTCGCGTCCGCGTCTGGCTACGCCGCTATTGCATCGCGAGAGGCGACTTGAGCGAGGGAGGCGACCTCGAGCTTCATCCCCAAAGACAAGCTCTCCCGCAGAGCGTCGCACTTGCGGTCATGGCAGATGTGGTGCGAGGTAGGAGGACGATGTGCTATGGTGTGGAGGTTAGCTGGGCGTTGCCGCTTTAAGTAGCACATTCCGGTGAGGCCAAGCGTCCGGGTGCGTCATTAAGTCGTCGGAGTTGGTTCCTCGGGCACCGAGCCTCTTAACAACGACATATGAATGGACGGCATGAATGCAGGCAGCTGGCGCCGGCTGGGAACGCACCACGCGACGGCGCGAGGGACGAGGGCTTTGGTGTGCCAGGGTAGTCAGCTGCGGTCGTGGCAACGTTGGAGATGCCCTTTGCTCAAATGCGATCCCCGCATGTCATTGAAAAAGCAAGACGACCCGGCATGGTTTCAGGTCCAGAGGATGCAGTTGGCCGCGCTACACCACTCCACGGACGTGTTGCGGCACCCCGTGCATCCTTGACGAGACGGGTGTTGGGGTGTGTTTGGATTGTGGCCAAAGTGCACCTTACCAAAATTTTGGTCATGACCCAAAGATTGGTCTTTGTTTGGATGGCTGCCATTTCTTTGGCATGCCAATGAACTCTAGCCAACTCTAGTTCATTTTTCTTGCCAATCTCGGCCAAATCATGGGCAACCAATACCTCAACCAAAATTTTGGCTACCCAATGCTTTGATGGGGCAACCTTGGGCACAAACAAACATACCGTTGGTCGTGCCACAACACTAACGCCACCCTCGGCACACTGAAACCGACCGTGTCTATCGATGATATGAGCGTGTCGCTCGCCGCGGTCGCCGTGTCCAGAGGCGATGCTGGAGCTGCGCCCCGTTGTTGGCCCCAACGACCGACATGAACGGTTGTCAGTGGCGAGGAGGTCATGGGCCAGCTCCTCCATTGGACTAGTATGCGCTACGTCGTCCCGACGGGTGTGCCCCACATGTCAGTTTTCCTGTTATCCCGGCCATATTCGAGCGTCAGTGCTCCGTGTTGCGCATTAGGCCTTTCACTATGTAGGCCAAGCGAGACAACTTATTGTTTATTTGAGCCGTTCAAGTGTAATCATGTGGCATTTGCTTATTTATCATTCCTCTCCAACCCTCTTCTCCATCGATCATGTCGCCCTCCAGTCGAGTCCATCCTCCCGCATGCCTCATTTGAACATTCCGCTGAGTATCATTCGCATGTACCCACCCTAGTCCTCTTTCAATAGATCTCCGGACCCCGAGATGAAATCAAGAGGGAACGAGTGGGGGCACGTGATACGTAAGGCGGATTCAAAATTTTGAACCAGTGATCATAGCATCCACAAATCATATATAAAGGGTATTCAATGTTCATTTCGTTTTTGAACGTACAATATACTCCCTCCTATCCTTTCTACTTTACATATAAGTTTTATGTGTAGTCAAAGTATCTCTACTATGATAAAAAAAAGGTATCAACATTCAACAACGCCCAATCAATATTGTTAGATTCGTACGTACTCCTAGATTTGTACTCGAGATGGTTGCCAATTTGAGTATTGACAAGATTAATAGTACTCCTTTCACATAGGTGAGTAAGTCATCTCTTAGGCTATGCACCGTGACCAAGGAGGAGGGGAAAACGAGAGACATTAATGTTTATTTGCTAATTAATACTCCCTCCGTCCGAAAATACTTGTCATCAAAATGAATAGAAGAGGGTGTATCTAGACGTATTTTAGTTCTAGATACATCACCTTTTATCCATTTTGATGACAAGTATTTTCGGACGGAGGGAGTAGTATTGCATGCAATGAACTAACCACTGCATGTCATGTTTGATAGTCTCAGGTCATTAAAAGCATGCACACCCTCATCTCTTATTGGTTGATATGTCAAAAACAAGAAACAAGGTAGAAGTTAATGCACCGCGCCTGCGTGTTTTGGGATTATTTGGTTTTCGTAAGATGACTTACACACCTAGACGGAGGGAGTACATGAGATGTATAATGTGAAAATTATATCATTGGAAACTCCTTTCACATACGAAATTGACCGTATGCTTTGTGTAAGTTGCATGTCATATATTATTACTCTAACATTTGGTCAAAGTTAGCCTCGAAAAACGCATTAGACCCTGTATGCTTTGTGTAAGTTGCATGTCATATATTATTACTCTAACATTTGTGTAAGTTGCATGTCATATATTATTACTCTAACATTTGGTCAAAGTAGTATAGTGGAAGTGGATCCTCTGACGTAGGTATCCCTGCCTTACCCTCCCTTTCGGTCACTTACTGGCGGACCCCATGCTTGCTAGGCCCCGCATGTCAGTTACTCAATGGGTTCGGCCACGTCAGGGGATCCTCATCCATAGTATACTTCCTCTATTTTTATTTACTCCGCATAAAACGGAGGGAGTGGTGGTATAATAAATGACACGGGCGGGGGAGGGGGAGGGACGTCGGTTTGCTCTCAACTGCGGTCCCGCAAGCGAGCGAAAACGCAAGAGGAAGCGCGTTCCATTCGGTGAGCGACGTGGAGGGTCTAGCGTGCCGGGTTGCAACGCGAATGCGACAAGAGCGATGTACAGTCAAAACCGGTTGAGCGGTCGTCACTGGAACCACTATTCACACCAGAACCTTCGCTGCTCGGCCTACGCTAGCCACTCCCCTAAAACCACACCAAATCTCCAGCCCATTCCCCCACCTTTCAATCCCCTAGCCCGCATCAAGCGTCCCCAAGTTCGTCGGAAAGCCATGGTGCGCCGCAAGATCACTTACTACAAGATGCTGAGGCCAGAGCACCGTGCAGAAATCGTGGCGGCGGTCGGCGCCACAGACCTCCGTTCCCAAGCTCGCTTTGCGGCGGGCCAATCCCCGAGTTCTCTGGAGCCAAGCTACGAGGAGGAGGAAGCCGATCCAATGTTCACTGCGGAGGTCGTGGCGCAGAAGGCCACCGATGGGTATGAGACGATGCAGGTCGACTTCGTGCCGGCGTCCGAGTCCCCCATGGTGCAGGCGGACCAGCGGTTCAGCATGGCGATACTAAAGGAGGACCGGGAGGTAGAGGCTCAACTCGACGTGCAGCGCTCGCATGACGCTGCCATCGACGCTCTCCTGCAGGCGGAACCGGATGTCGTGGATGTGAACCGGGCGGCGGAGGCTCAACTTGAGGCGGAGCGCGCGGATGCCGCTGCCATCGAGGCCCTCCTGTAGGCGGACCGGACGTCCTGGACATGAACCGGGCGGCAGAGGCTCGACTCGACACAGAGCGCACGGATGCCGCTCTCATCGACACCCTCCGGCAGGCGGAACCGGAAGTCCTGGACTTGAACTGGGCGGCGGAGGCTCGACTCGACGTGGAGCGCGCGGATGCTGCTGCCATCGAGGCCCTCCTGCAGGCGGAACTGGACGTCCTCGACTTGAACCGGGTTGTGCTCTCGTCCTTGTAGAGCGCCCGCACGCTCCGCTTGAATGAGTAGCTGGAGGCCAAGGACAATCACGGTGCGGAGACACACGTCGGCAGCGACGGCTAGTTCGCGCCGGCAGCCAAAGACGACGATGCCGTCTCTTTCCACGAGCAGTGATAGTTTTCTTTATGTTGTTGTTTTTATGGATCTTTTGCTGTGTAAAAACATACTACTTCCTCCGTCTAGGTGTGTAAGTCATCTTACGGAAATCAAATAATCCCAAAACACTTAGGCATGATGCATTAATTCTACCTCGTTTCTTATTTTTTAACATATCAACCAATAAGAGATGTGGGGTGTGTATACTTTTAATGACTTGAGACTATCAAACACAACATGCAGTGGTTAGTTTATTGCATGCAATGCTATTAATTAGCAAATGAACATTAAGTTTTCTCATTTTCTCCTCCTCCTTGGTCACAGTGCACAACCTAAGATGACTTACTCACCTAGACGGAGGGAGTATTTGTTATGCAAGTCACCTGACTTGGGTCAGTCTACCATTTCAGGCGGTTGGATGAATATCCTACGACTCCTAACCCTTCATTCCTTCTTCCTCACCTCTTCTTCTTCCCCAACAGACCACCGCACGGGCCGAAAGGATACTCCCCAACATGCGGTTGGATAAACATACTCTATGAACTAAAATTATGTGTCAGCGATAGGATGGCTGAGTTTGGTTTGTTCACATGCGACAGCACGTGTCAGTGAGGGTGCGTTCCCTTGGTTGGGTTTGCGGCGTGCAGGAGCGACTGTGTGAGGGTGCGATGCAACCGCGGCGTGCAGGAGCGACCGTGTGAGGGTGCGGTGTGACTGCGACAGCCGTGTGCAAGTGTACCTCCTTCTCATTTTGAAAACTTTAGGCAAGCTTAGCAAAAATGTGTGGCGAAGTTTGGCAATGCAAGGCCTAGACCCAAACAGGATAAGTACGTACGTACTAGGAGTACTAGTGTTAAAAAAGAAAGGCGGGTTTTTCCATCGATACAAATCCTTGTTTCACGTGTCAATTAATGCGTATTTTTTTCTTGAAAGACCAAAGAGCTAACCATCTCACTCATCATCGCTTGATTAATGCAGCGCCATGCAAATGAACCTTCTCACTTCCGCATGCATGAAGGGGATATTAATGTCCTTGGTTGCTAACCCCATCAATTTTGTCTCGATTAGTGTTAGTGGCCCTTTGCAAATTGTAATTTTGATATACTGGCCTTGTGTACAAAAAATGGAGGTAGTAACTATATTTGAATTCCTTGCCCATTGCGGTGATGTCGACGATTTTTTTTGTGTGGTTTGGCGAAGTGCGTTCAACGAAGAACACCATTGAGGGAGACCACAGTAAGTCGTTCGCAAGTGCCGCCTGCAAGCCGAGACAACCGCCTTATTTGCATCCAGGAAGTCCTTTACTAGTACTACTACTAGGAGTACTAGTGCGGTGAGATGGTTTCTCGAAGAAGACGATGGAGAAGCGGAGTCAGCGAAGAGTCAAATGATGGTTGCTTCGTCCGTGCTTTGTGATTTGACGCCTCACTGCTTTGTGATTTGTGATAGAAGGGACGGGGGAGTAGACTCTGTGCTCTATACTGTACTACATGCGTCCAAGCATGGGAGAAAGAGGAGAGACGTTGCATTTTTCTATTCCTTCAATCAATCAATCGGGGAGCTTCGGTTCCATCTTTTTGCCTTTGGCAACACCGTCCACAATGGTTCCCATGATGCCAAAAGCTATTTTCACATTTGGCTACACGTTGTGCATGCCCTTAACCGTACCACTTGGTTTTGCTCATGTGTGTTATCTATACAAATCTCAATTATATTGATCTAAAAAATTATAGAATCAAAGATTAGTAAAAAGGAGGTGATTTTGCCGCGCGGATGGCAGGGGAGGTTTGTTATTTTCGGAGGACGTTGTCCTGGCGGTTTGCTAACATGCGGTCCCACGTGTCATTGCTTTACCATGTTGATCCGCGTCCCACATGAGGCAGAACAACAGCAGAAGCAACACGTGGTTAAGTTGAAGAAGATGAGGGAGAAGCGGATTCAGCAACGAGTGAAATGATGGTTGCTTCGTCCCTCCAACTTCTTTTTTTAGCATTATTACTTCGTCCCTCCAACTTAACTGCGGGAAAGGTGCAGCTTTGTGATTTGACGCCTCATTGCTCATTACTACGCCGGCGCCATGACTGGGGTGCTTCACCCCGGCTGCTCTGCACTATATTCCGGTATGGCACGTGGACCCGGTAGCTTGATGTCCCACATGTCGGCGAAAGGGACTAGAAGATTTATGAAAGCGAGTTCTCAACTCTTACGACGGAGGAGTAGACGACACGACGGCCCAATGAACTGTCACTTGTACTGTATAGTACTATAGTTTTGCTGTTTCGCATGATCCATCGATACAAACCCGATTAAATAGGAAAGGGCGGGATTTTTCCCGCGCGGTAGATGGTACTGGCCATACATTTCAACGGCAATTTTAATGTATGCAAACTAAATAATTATAAGTATCAATGTGATATCTAGTAAAACTAAAAACACATATGATTTATTATGTTAGAGTGTAGTAGTAGTGTTGTATTGCATAGTTGTTAGATGTAACATGTGAGAACGTGTAGAGATGTAGTTTTGGAGGGCCTACAGAGAGAAAAGCGTAATACGGTCACCGAACTTCAGAATAAGCTGATTACGGTCACTATATACGTTTTGCGGTGATTATCCGGTCACTTGCTCACAGTTCAGCATCGGATTGCACTCTGTTGACCGGCCAAATAGTCTGCGTGGCGCCATGTTGACTAGTTAAATTGACCGCGTTCCTTGTGGGTCCCACCTGTCAGTTCTCATAGGGAAAAGGTCAGATAAACACAAATTTATGCTGGCGCGACAAGGCTCCAACCCGTGCGCGGGAATCACCTGGTTGTGTATGTGTCTGTCAGGGCCTGATGTGTGCGCATGCACGTGTAGCTTGAGAACTTGAGTGTGAGAGCGTGTGTTGGTCGTGTGGTGTACTGGTGTGTGCATGCATGCGTGCGTGTGTGCGTGTGAGTGTTGTGTGCGTGTGTGGCTGCGTGTGTACGTGTGAGTGTTGCGTGCGTGCGTGGGTGCATGTGTTTGTGTGAGTGTTGCGTGGATGGAGTTTGTGTGCATGTGTGCGTGTGTGTATAATCACCACACCAGCTCTTGTGTGTTAAAACAGACGGCTCAGCATACCAATACAAGGCCACCTTGTCCGCTGTGCCCATGGTCAAGACTTCGAACCACCGTCAAAATATTTTGTTGTTGTTTGTTTTCATTCTTACTAGCAAGATACCAGTGCGTTGCACGTAACATCAAGATGCATTTGTATGACTTGTTTATCTTGTGAGAGAAAAGGATGAATGAGGGAAGGCCTTATTTGCAAATGTGGAGAGGTGTGTGTGTACCTTTTTGCAAAATTGCCATAGTTTCTTTCCTATCCGTCAGATATAAATCGGATGGCCTATATTGCAGGATGGCAGGCACACCATCATCACCAACTCTGTTTTCTATAAGAGTGTATTTTATATTTTATGTATTTTATAATAGTGTAGATGTAGAGTAGATACAAGTCGACAGGTGGGCATGATGGTAGTGAGATAATGTGATGCAACACTAGAGGTGCCACGTGGAGCGTTTAAATCATCAACTAGTTATGTCATGAGCAAATACAAAGTTGTACGGTGAGCCCGTGACTGTATAATAACCACTAAACGTAAACGGTGACCGTAATGAGTGGATTATGAAGTCCAATGTATGTATCGTGCTTTCTCTTCAAATACAATGATCGTCATTGCATATATCGCAAGAGAAAGATGAAACACGCGTGAATTTTCTGGGGGCTTACTTTTAGAGGACCTGGAGATAGTTTTGTGTGCATACGTGAAAGGGGTGTACAGGGGGGGTATACGATGGAGAGAGATGCTCTTTGTTTCTCTTTATTATGACTAACTTTGTATATAGTATAAAAATATACAAATTCACAGTGCGGAATAAATATCATTGTGGGCACCATGCAATGCAAATTAGCGTTCGTACTCCTCCATATAACTTTGTAATGTTGTATATATGTAGAAACTCTAAAATAATTTTTTGGCCACACTTTATTCAAAAGGAATGTTGTATGCGAAATAAACGTGAAGAGAGGGCTTTTTGGATCAATGGGGTACGTGATGTAACATGTGTGAATGTGTAGTTGATGCATTTGGCGGGGCCTAGAGAGGTATGTGTGTGTATAACGTATTCGAGAGAGGCATGGATAGAGGGGCCGACGGGGGGGCGTGGGAGAGATAGCACGACAAATGAGAGTGGTCTAGAGAGAGAGAGACGAATATGACGTCACGACAATAGATTCCATTCCCTTGAGAGTGTATATGCAAGGGGGGGGGGAATAGAGGCACCAGGAGAAATTTTCTGTGTGTGTGGTGTTTGTGTTGGTATGTGTGGGTGTGAGAAGATAATGAGACGTGGGGGCAGAGGGTGTGTCACCGCGTGAGGTCCGGTGGGTCGAGGTGAGGCCCTTCGTTCGGTTCCGTCCTGCGCCACATTGGTCGGCCCATGACACATTTAGGAAGACCCATGGATGACTAGTCATACAAGAGAAAGATAGCAGAATTGTGAAGGACTCTGTGTCCACTGACAAAGCCGGCTAGGATTTGTAACCCTAGGTTCTCGGACTAAGGTAACCCCTTTATCTCTGATATTACTATTCATCCAACCTAACTTTAAGGGGCATCCTACAGAATGCTCTGCTAGAATCATACTCGTCGATTAGGAAGAGAGGTGTGAGATAATGCGTGAGAGACAGGCGTAAAGATAATGTGCGTACATGAGACACGTAGGCAGGTCCATGTATATAGAAAGGGTCGATGAGGATTGTGCGTGTGTATGTTTGCGAGAGGAACAGTGCTTGTGATAAAGGTTAGTGAAAACAGTTGTAAATGGTTACGAGAGGGAGGGAGGGTTATATCTATAGCATGTGTGCGAGAAAGACACCTCGGGAGAGAGTGTGTGAGCATGTGTGAGAGACCACCGATGGAGAGTGAAACTACACGTAAAAGACTGCTCTACACATTGATTAAAGATATAAATTGTATCCAAATATTAGGATGGGATCATGATATTTGCAATTCGCGTAAGGAGCTGTCATTGATCCATTAGACATGTAGATTCTATCGAATTTGAGCATGTCTATGTTATTATTCGACACAATTGATCCACATAGTTAGTATTTTGAACTCCAGACAATGCATCGCTTTAGCAATCGAATATAAACGTGAGTATAGTTCATGTTGTGTGTGTAAAGCACATTATACATACGAAAGTTACACAATGGACATTTATAAATAGCTACCTATGAACTAGCATACATTTGAATTCAACCTAAGGTGGTTTAAAAAATCGAATTCAACATGAAGTCCATTCAATTATTTGAATTTGATATCATGGCATTTGTAAACCATACCTAAACTATGGGTGTACCAATCTTTGCTCTGATTTTGTACATAATAGCATATGTAGTCGTGTACAAAATAGATTCAAATTTAGCTCCTCCATTCCAAAATAATCGTAGTTATAGGATTTTCAAGTGTCAAAATTTCGAAAGGAAGCGGATAATTTAATGAGGTTTTCAAACATACAAGGTCAAATATAACGCTGTCTATTTAGGTCAATCCTCATAGTTCAAGAGTACTCTAAACGTGAATGCTTGTGTTTCAAAATTTCGAACGAAGCGCCAAAAGAGCCTCTACTCGCCCGAAACCGCGTGAGACCAATGTTTGGTAGTACAAGGAAATTACTTTTCTAATAACTCCGACCCGTGAAACCTACCGGCCTGAAGTCTAAAGGTCTAAACTGGGGTAGGTTTGTAGCTTCATCTAGACGCCACGCAACCGCCTCCGAAAAACATTCATACACAATGGCCGCCTAAGCACACATGCGCGCGGCCGAAATCGCTCCCGCCCACTACTTGGGACACCTGGATTACCATCCTACCCCTGACCCGCAGTAGGTCCGAAATTTAAGAGGGGGGCAAAGTTTGTACTTTCCCCTAATTTCAAACAAGCGCGTCCCATCTTCTGTTCAAAAAAGCCAAAAACAAGCGCCTCCCAGACCGAAACATGGTTCCCCCTCACCCGTCTAATTCCCCATTCGTACTCCGTGGGCGCCAAAACTACCTCTCCACCAGCCGCAAAACCCCGGCGTCCTCCGTCCGCCATCCCATCCAACCCATCAACCGCCGCCCTCCTCCATCACGCCGGAGCCGATACCCCGACATCGTCGTCCACCGCAACCTCAACCGCAACGCCCTCCACGGCTAGTAATTGAAGCCAAGGTCGAGCCATCCGTACCCAAGCCAGTTCAACCACGCCGTCCTGTGCCTCACCGTTGCCGCTCCAACTTCGCCACCCTCCACCGCACCGGAGCTGTTCCTGCTACGCCATCCTTCGCCGCCTCGGATCTGCTTCCCCTCTGCCGACATACGGCCACGGCAACACAGTCAACAATTTGGCCATGGGTTAGTCCAAGCCTGCACCCTCCAGAACATCGATTTCCCCGGTAAAAAGAAGAAGATCAGCGCAACATGTGGAGGTGACCACACCGGCAACCGAAGAAGGTACTCCACTTCCCTTATTTGTGCAAATATTACGTCTCTGCTTGCACGGTATTCATCCCACAGAAGACACTAGTTGACCGCTTCTTCTTGATACTAGATGTTCCTAGTAACTCGCGATGCACAAGGTTTCTCCTCATATACTATTTCACCTTAGCTAGAGGTCCGTCGCCCCCCTGAATTTCAATTTCTGAACAGTTGATTCCCAATTAATGGAAGCATTCCCCGGCGTAACAGGCGCTAGTACGACTATTACGTCGGGGAAGCAGCGCCTTGGTGTTTATCTTAGGGGCATGTGCGGCCTAGAGCTACTGGCGCCCGATCTGGACATCGGCCGGGATTAAAGGGATGGCTTGGGGGCGCTGCCTAGCACGGCGGTGGTGTGAGGTCGATGGGAGGGCGGGGCAGCGGAGGCATGGGTCTGGGCCAGTGGTCGCTGGCGGTTCGAGAAAGATCGTCAACAGTGACTGGCGGGAGGTAGACGAAGGCCATCTGCCCGTTCCTTATAGATCGGACGGTTCATTAAAAAAATCGACTGACCTATTTATTTTCAGTCGACTATTATCTTAGATATGACCACATGTGGTGGTGTGCTGGAGGAGTACCTGCATTTCCTGTGCTCATATGTTACAAAATCATACGGAGTAGAATCTAATTTTGTTTGCCATGCAATGTTGTAGAGCTATCATATGTCTCCTGTCATTTATTTTTCAGCCACCTGATATCTGCTACTTTTACAGTGCACTAGTTCTGCACACACTTCATCCATACTCTCACTATTGTGTTTTTATGCAAGGGTATTTCAGAGTCTGCCAAAAGCGAAGCAAAAAGGAAAAGAGATAAGTCGTGCCAGCTTTCTATGCGGCTAGGCACGGCACGTTACAGCGCTTTAAAGGGTGCAGTGTCAGCAGATGGAGATGGTAAACGTTGCTCTGGAGTTGATGACCTCGCTCGCAATGAACCACCATCCCAGGTGCTTGCTTTAACTTCGCGGTGTCATATGTGGTTGCATGTTCCATATGGTATCTAGCTTGTATTCGAACGGCCGAAGTCGGTCTTTATTAAGATAAGGAAAGATATTTTTTACATGAACCACCATCCCGTGAGCACCAGAAGACAAATAGCTAGTCAGGGCACTGGCCGAGCCAGTGACAAGCCCAGCAAAGACAGGCATCACCTAGAAGCCAACTAAAAAGTCACGATGGTGGCAAAGCAGCCCGCCTCCCACTAGGCTCTCAGGTCCTAGATGATCATGTTCACCACTCCAGCCGTATGTCTAGCTTGTATTGCTTCCAATTTGGTTAAATTGGATCTACTTAGCTTACACATTATACCTTTGAATATGACATGCCTTTCTGTTTTTGGTACATACTAGTACATATGTGTATTAACCATGTTCTTACATCAAACTAATGTTCTTGTGTATCCCTCATCAATCACTTATGACGAGGCAGGCAGGCAAGGGGACTACTCCTCATTTAAAGAATGCAGCGTCAGCCTCCCGACATGATTCTCAAGAAACACAAATGCTAGATGAAGATAGTGAACGTAGCTATGTAGTTGATTACAGCATTTCCCCTACACTAGCATCGCAGGTGCTTGCTCTAACTTGGCAGCGTGATATGTGGTTGCATGTTGCATATGGTGTCTAGATTGTAATTCTTCCAATCTGGTTAAACTGCATGTGCTAGTCTGCATAGCTTATACTCCTATAAATGTGACATTATACCTGTTAATGTGACATGCCTTCCTGTATTTAGTACATAGTACATCTGTCTATTAAGCATGTCCTTACATAAAACTATTGTTTTTTTGTATCCCGCATCAATCAATATGACGAGACACCTTTAGTATATGCAGTGCGATATTAGTTGCATCTTTCATATGATTTATAGCATGCGCTGCTTCTAATTTGTTGAAATTCCATTTATGATGGGACGCTTTTAACTTGCCAGAGTCATATTGGTTGCATCTTTCATGTGGTTTCTAGCTTGCATTGCTTCTTATTTGCTGGAATGGTTTCTGCTTAGTTTACACAAACAGTTGTGAACATGCCATGCCGTCCTGTTTTTCGTACATATTCCATCCTGGTATCATGTGTTTGCCTTACATCAAAGTAGTGATTGTCAGTATCATGCATGAATGAGTTCTGAAGAGAGAATTTTATTGCTTTTTCTTGTCGGTTTTACTTGACAATTCAAAATCAATAAAGCGGAAGGAAGTTAGCAAGGCAGCGAATAAAGGTGCTTCTTCCAAATGGAGGGCCTCTACAATTTCTACTCCTCCACACCCCCAAGATGATTTCCAAGACAACACAAGCATAGACACTCAACAAAGCTGTGTTTATGATGAGCACGTCTCCCCTAGTGCAGCATCACTGGTGCTCCCTCTAACTTGGCACTGTTATATGTGATTGCATGTTATGTGTGATGTCTAGCTTGTATTGCTTCTAATTTTGTTGAATTCCATCTGCTTACTTTACACATTATACTTGAATAAGACATGTGTTCTTGTTTCTAGAACATACAATATCTGTCTATCACACCATGTTCTTACATCAAATTACTACTGTTGTGTAACCTGCAACAATCACTTATCATAAGACACGTTTGACTTCGGAGTGTGATATAGGTTACATCTCACATTCTTTTCTAGCTTGTACTACTAATGTGTTGAAATGGCACTTAGGACGAGACAGTTTTAACTTGGTAGAGTGATATTCGTTGCATCTTTCATATGGTGTCTAGCTTTCATTGCTTCTAATTTGTTGAAATGCCTTCTCCTTAGTTTACACATCATAAGCTGTGAATATGCAATGGCACTAATGACGAGAGACCTCTAACATGGTAGTGTGATGTTGTTTGCATCTTACAAATGATTTATTTCTTGTACTGCTTCACATTTGTTTAAACGCCATTTATGCTGAGACACTGTTAACTTGGCAGAGCGATATTTGTAGCATCTTTCATAAGGTGTCTACCTTCCATTGCATTGCTTCTAATTTGGTGAAATGTCTTCTTCTTAGTTTACACATCATAGTTCTGGTTATCTCTTCCGTCATGTTTTTCATACATACTACATCCTCCTATCATGTGGTTGTCTAACATCAAAGTTCAGTTCGTCTGCATCATGCATCAATTTGTTCTGAAGAACTAAATTGTTATTCGTTTTTCTTGTCGGCTTGACTTAACATGGCACAGAGAAAGAGGAAGAAACACAGAATGGCAGGGAATGAGAAGCGGATGAATCCTGCAGATTCTGCTGGTACTGATGGTGCAATAGAAGGTGAAAGTCCAGCAGAAAATTCTACAAACACGGCATCCCATGCTACACGAGCTGCAAAAAAAGCCAAACAGAAACCAATAGTTTCCACCAAACAAGCAGAGATAGCCCTAGTTCTTGCAACACCTACCACAGTACTACCAGCTGCACGACATACTCGTGTGTCAACTGAGCTAGCAGCACATTCCCAAGCTCCCTTGCCACCTGACACTACTTCCCAAGCACTCTTGACACAAGACGAGTTGGCAATATCAGATGAACCTTGTGAGCTTCAACAGCAAGAAGGTAGTTGCTGGAGTCAAGTTATAGTTGCATGCTTCTTTATATGTAGTCTCACAGTTTGATGTACACTAACACTTCCTATGTTCGTTGTTGGACTAGCACCTAGGCGCAAGAGGAAACAAACATAAGGGATAATGCACGATAGGTTAACTAAATCTAGAGGAGGAAGAATGGAGATCCGTTTTGAGGCAGGTTTAAAAAGGCCACGTGATGCTATAGAGTCAGCCAAATTAGTATCAGAGGCAGCGGTTGCCGTTAGGTGTCATGTACGTATCCTCCCAACATGGATTCAGTACAGGAATGACAAAGACGAAACCCAGTTCAACACCTTCCTCGACCATTTATCTGTAAGTATGGTTATGTATGGAAACTAGTAATATCGTCTTGCTCTGTCCCATACTTTCTAGGTTGCTGATAATGAGACTCCCATAAATTTCAACATATGAGGTTCAAGTTGGATAGCCAAGATGATGCAACCAGAAAAGCTTGCACCCATGTTTTCAAGTCTGCTCTGCGACAGTATCGGTATAACTTGAGGAAAACTCACTTTGAAGGCAAGGCTAACAGTGAACTTTCCCAAACATCTCCAGTGGAAAATATATCGGATGAAGACTGGAGGGGCCTAGTTAAACACTGGTCTGATCCGAAGTATCAGGTACATTATATATATGTGATCAGATCACATGTTGAAGTCCTATTGATGCATGTGCCACACAAATCTATCTTCTTGTAGGTGAACTGTTCAAAGAACAAGGCCAACCGTACAAAAGTGAAATTCCAACAGACGACAGGATCTCATAGCTATATTGCACACTGCGAGGCTCTTGTAATTAGTTGTTGTTTCACTCTTTTCGTTGTACCATATTATCAGATCTATATTGACTTGTTCGAAATGCAGAGGAAAGCCCGCAAGGACCAAAAAGTACCTGAACCAAATGTTGTGGAAATCTTCAAGGACTGTCACACCAGCAAGAAGAAGGGCATGACTACACCAGTCAAAGCCGCTGTTGTAAGTCCTTAATCCTCATGCCTTTTAACTACTACTTACTCTGACTTGTGCCTTGAATTGCATGGTTTGCAGCCAATGTCTATTACTCTTTTCAATTTTATACACAATTGTCTTAGAGTATCATTGCACCTTACAAGGTTTAAAAGGGAGGAGTGATGTTCCTTTGATCTTGACCCGTAATCTAGTTCTGTGCTGGACTTGCCCACACAACGTTACAATTGCCTGTTTGTCTGTTCTCAGTTGTTTTGTGATATGAATGATGTCATACTATGCTTACCGTATTATAAAATTTGTCTCTTTATCCTTAGCCCTCAATACAATGTGAAGAAATAAACAATACAATAGCGATGGTACATGGTCATATGTTTTGAACTTGGTTTTATTATGTACTTTGCAATAAAATACAACTAATATTTTACATGGGTTCACCAGAATAAGTTATGTATATAGACCAAAGCTATTTTGTTTAGTTTTACTGCCTCCTTAATATCTTCTGTTCTGGTACTACTAATGTAAAACCTCAACTTTTCAGCGAGCTATGGAAAAAATGGTGGAACCACCACCTTCTGAAGGTGGCAAGGCAACTATAACCGCAACGTCAGCTCTTGCTGCAGTGGGTCAGTACCTATCCACTAACAGTGCCAAAAGCATGTTCCTGCGTAATACTGGGTTGGTTGTTAAGGCAATATCGTCCAAACTGCCTCGTGATCAAGATATGCAAGCTCAAAGCAATGTTGTATCTGCGCTCCAGACACAAGTCCATTCCCTAACAGAGGCCCTTTGTGAAACAAGGAGAAACATTGCTCAATGTCGTCAAGATATGCATGGTTTTGAAACCAGACTATCAGACATTTGCTATGTTGTTCAGGAGCCTAGGGGAAATGAAGGCGAGGGTTATGGTGCTCCATCGGACAATACAGCATGAAAACATAACAGTCAGGCCAAATGAACCAAGCTTCTGAACTTCTGGTGGTGCATTTATCTGCTAGATTGTTAAGTTTTATGCCAACCTTCCTTTTGTTATATAGTTGTAATTTGTTTTGGTGCGATACAAAATTTATTCTTAACGTGCAGCCACCGGCTTAAGAAAACAGCAAGCCATTTTTGTATAGTGTAGGGTGTTCCCTATATTTGCACTGGTGGCGATCTTTGATGCCGAGTGGATGTAATCTGTGCAATCGCCTTAATAGCCTAGCATTAGTTTCGGCCTTATTTATTTCCTAGTCTTCTTTTTCCCTGGTTTGCTAGTGGCCGCAACTACCCATGGGCCATATACGGGCCGTAGGATCCATGGGTCTCCTACGGGCCATCGATAAATGGGCATGTAATCGGTGGGCCTCAGGCCGTTGGATAAATGGATCTACCTAGGGCGTAATTGGTATCGGCCCAGCACGGTAACGGGTCATTAACAGGCTGTAGGACTGCAAAAGCTTAATTCTGTCACAGGCATAACGGGTCGTCAATGGGCCAGAATATAGGACGGGCTGGCCAGAAGCGGGCCGACTCTTGCCATGGGCCGAATTTGGCCCATTAGGGTAACAGGCCAGTAACGGGCCGACTTGCCATGGTCCGAATTTGGCCCATTTGTGGAACATGCTAGTAATGGGCCGACTCTTGCCATGGGCCGAATTTGGCCCATTAGGGGAACAGGCCAGTAATGGGCCGGAAGTAATCGAGGGCCGAAAAGGATCCCAAGAACGTATGGGCCGTCAATAGGCCAAAAGCTAACACGGGCTGGAAACGGCCCATGTAAATCACGGGTCGTTAACGGGTACAAAGAAAATTACTGTTCATTATGGGCTAGAGTCACCGTGGGCCTGTAAAGGGCCAAAAGATACGAAGGCCTCATATGGGCCGAAAGACGTCGTGGGCCATACATGGGCCGAAAGTGAAATGGGCTCGTGTTATATTCGACGGCCCACATGACGTTGTTGGGCCGATTTCCTTTAGTGCCTAACGGGCCATGAGTTAACGGGCCGTAAAATGGGCTATTTGTGAAGAGACCGTTAACAGGCTTTTCATGGGCCAGCCCGTTAAATTTTGACCAAGTCAAACGGGCCGGCTTTGTAAGCTAAATGGGCCAGTGGTGGGTCGTGGCACGTGTCGACATATCATAGGCGCCTATCTGGCCCACTAACGAGCTAACACGTGTTTCGTCCGGCCAATAAGAATTTTACAGGTGGAAATTTCCCATTGGTCGGGGCTGTTAACGGGTTATCGGATCCAAAACCCGACCCGATAGCTTAACGGCGTTCCATTACGGTGGATGCCACGTGTCGGTCACCCTTGACGAAAGCACTTCTGTGACGCGCGATTTATCATCATGGAAGTGGACACTTTCGTGATGATAATTTTGGTAATGTCATGGAACACTTCTACGACAGCATAGGTATGACTATCTTGATTCTATCATAAAATCGTCATGGGTGTACATGCATGATAGAAAACGTGACCTACTGTGACAAACAGGTATCATCACGAAAGTATATTTTTTTGTAGTGATATACCCGACTTTTGTTATAGTTGTGGAATTATTGGACACACTGAAAAATCCTGCCCAAATAGATCCAGGAGAACAGGGTCTAGGCAGTTTGGCCCATAGCTGCGTGCAATCATGCATAAGGGAAGCTCAAGTGAAGAAAAGAGTAGGAGCTCCAATGATAAAGGAAAACTTTGGACAAGCAAAGCGTGATGGACCATCCTGGAGAAGGAGTGCAGTAAGTAGAGAGGAAGATGGAGGATCAAGAAATGAGGAAGGTAAAGAAGTAACGAGTCCCCTCAAGTTAAAACATGTTATGGACTTGAAAATGATAGAGGACAAGAGCTTAAATGTTGATGGTAAATTCCAGAAGCACCTCCTGAAAGTAAACTTAAATTGAAAGCGGAGTCGAGCAATTTTAAAGGTAGGAATAACAATGATACACATATTAATGAGGTTTTAGAAGAGCTAGCGAAGGAAATTCCTATATAAAAGAAGGAAGAGGTTCAGAAAGAGGGAAATAAATTTAAGAAATCAGTGGAAGGTATAAAACAATGTACTTTTAAACGTCTTGAGAGGAGGAATGATAATGAGGAGATTCATCCACTAAGGATATAACCAAAGAAAAGGAATGTGGACTTAATAGTAGTTGATGAAGAGGTAGAGCTAACAAAGAGGGCAAAGATGGAGATTGATGGGGATGACGATAAAGAGGAAAACACAAACTCTAGTGAGGGAAAATCTAGGCTGCAAGGACAGCCCGGCGAATCAAAATGAGGATTACAACCTGGAACTGTCGGGGATTGGGGAATGGCTCGGCAGTGAGAGGGCTTCTGGACCTCCAGAAGCAGGTAGACCCTGATGTCCTTTTCTTGTCTGAAACAAAGAAGGATGAGAGAGGAATGGAAAAAACTTAAGTGGATGCTTGGCATGGGAAATATGATTGTCAAGGCATGTGATGGGAAGAGTGGTGGTTTGGCATTACTGTGGAAAAGAGAAATAAATCTTGAGCTGCATAACTATTCAAAATATCACATTGATGTTAAAGTGGTAGAAAATGATGGTTTTAGATGGAGGTTTACATGAATATATGCAGAACCAGCACGGGCCAAAAAGTGGAAAACATGGAGATTATTGAGGATCCTAAATCAGCAACTAGACCTCCCTTGGATGTGTGCAGGTGATTTCAACGAAATCTTATATAGTCATGAAAAGAAAGGAGGACCGGCTCGGATGCAAAACCAGATGGAGAACTTCAGAATGGCATTGTATGAATGTGGCTGACGTGACCTGGGGTATAGAGGAGATAAATTTACTTGGTGTAACCACAATCACAATGCCAATCTCTATATCAAGGAAAGACTAGATCGTGTTGTGGCATCAAGAAACTGGTGCTCACGTTTTCCCTCATACAAAGTCATGAATGGTGACCCAAACCACTCATATCATAGGCCAGTAACTGTACTAATACAAGGATCAAATAATTGTAGAAATTAAAGAAGCGGGACTCACAGGTTTAGATTTGAAGCTAAGTGGCTGCAAGAAGAGGATTGTGAAAAGGTGGTCAATAATGCTTGGGATGCAGACAAGTTTCTAGGAGAATGCAATGTATCCCAACTACTAAAGTCCATAGCCAATTGTAACAGCCTGGATTTCTGCCCTTTTCTTTTTCCCTTGATTTTCTTGGATCTCCTAGATTGTTTTTTTTCGTGGCTATGTGGTTCTGAAACTTGGGAAGATCATGTCTTCCTAGGTTTAAAGTGGCTTTTCATCCTCATCATCATCCAGAAACCCTGTCATTTTCATCCTTGACCTAACCCAATATTCTTTTTATTGGGAATATTCCTTTTCTGATAAAGGAATAACCCTTTAAAACCCTAGGTTGTGAAGCAACCTATATTTCTGTCACTCCAAAAATCCCCAAATAATTCTCATAATTCCTTTGGGTCATATATAGCTCAAATATGCCGAAACATTTCCTTGGCCAGTTCAAAAATAGTTCCCCAATATTCCTTTTTTCTGTTTTGCCCTGAATGGCACTTTGTGAAGGAAGTGTCATTTATATTTTTCCTAGTGACTCCCAACCTTTTTGGTCATGTTTATATGTCCAAATAATTGCCTCATGAACAAGTTCAATTTTATTTGCCTAGCCAATCTTCCTCAGTGATTTTTCAAAGTTTCTGTCAAACAGAAAGCTTTGTGAAGGAAGTACTAGCCAGGAATACCCAAATGAGTTGAACTTTTGCACACTCCTTATTGTGCTCATATTAACCCCCTCCACCCATTTGCAGACCCATCCAATCATCTATGTGAGCAAAGGAGCAAATATTTATTTCTCGCAATATTTTCAGGTTGTGAAGCAAGTATATTTTGTATTGCTTCAAAAATCCTGATAAATTACCAGATCATTATTCTACCCATAAAACATCTCTCCACCAATTTTGGCATCATTTGGTTGATCCATTTGATCACCATAATTATTTCAAGTTTCTGGACAGAAATGATGTTTGTGAAGCAAGTGCCATTTTGGCTTGTCCATATGGCATGAGCTTTTCGCAGCATCTTTATATGTCCATATCATGAGGATTTGCCAAGTTGCAACCCATTCCATTACTCCATGTGAGTGCACCATCATGATCTAGTTTCTGAACCATTTAGGTCAGTTGTGAAGCAACTGCAGTAAAACTTGGTCCATTTACCCTCAAAACCTCCAGGATAAAAGTCCTTCGATAGATAAACCTCCCAGACAAGCTATTTACTGAGTTACCTAGCTGGTGTCCCCACTGCACAGCACAAACACTTGGCTACTGATTTACTTTGGAGCTAAGTGCAAATCTCTTCTTTGCCCCTAGAACGATTTGTTTCCTCATTTATACTTAGGTCACTAGGGTCATTCCACTGGACATGGTCGGTGAGGGAGTCCTAGATTAGGGGGTATCCAGACAGCCGGACTATATACTTTGGTCGGACTATTGGACCGTGAAGATACAAGACTCAAGACTTCGTCCCGTGTCCGGATGGGACTCTCCTTTGCGTGGAAGACAAGCTTGGCGATCCAGATATTATATTTCCTTCTTTGTAACCAACTCCATGTAAACCCTAGACCTCTCCGTGTCTATATAAACCGGAGAGTTTAGTCCTTAGAGACAGAATCATAATCATCATAGGCTAGCTTCTAGGGTTTAGCCTCTACGATCTCGTGGTAGATCAACTCTTGTAACACTCATATCATCAATATCAATCAAGCAGGAAGTAGGGTTTTACCTCCATCGAGAGGGCCCGAACCTGGGTAAACATTGTGTTCCTTGCCTCCTGTTACCATTAGCCTTAGACGCACAGATCGGGACCCCCTACCCGAGATCCACCGGTTTTGAAACCGACATTGGTGCTTTCATTGAGAGTTCCTTTGTGTCGTCGCTGCAAGGCCTGATGGCTCCTTCAATCGTCAACAACAACATGGTCCAGGGTGAGACTTTTCTCCCCGAACAGATCTTCGTATTCGGTGGCTTCGCACTACGGGCCAGTTCGCTTGGTCATCTGGAGCAGATCGACAGCTACGCCCCTGGCCTTCAGGTCAGGTTCGGAAACCTAAACTACACGGCCGATATCCGCGGAGACTTGATCTTCAACGGATTCAGGCCTATGCCAGGAGCGTCGGACAGTCACGATGAGGATGCCTTAGACCTGATGTCGGACAATGCTCGAGATATCGCCCCTACAGGAGCCTCAGACCTAAATCCGGGGCAGATTGCGTCGCCTGAGGATGGGTGGATGGACCCCGCCCCGAAGGTCGCACGCCCATCAGCGGTAGAGCCGAACACAGACTTCACCCCCAAGGAAGCCTGTGACATCGGACCCCCAGACTCGTATCCGGCTGTAGGTTCCAGTCCGCGCACTCCCGAGCCTGCCGAACCTGGTTGGGCTCCGGTAATGGAGTTCACCGCTGTGGATATCTTCCAGTACTCGCCCTTCGGCGACATGCTGAACTCGTTAAAGTCTCTCTCTTTGTCAAGAGACTCTTGGTCGAACTATGTCTGGCTCAAGGGGGAAGAAGGTGATGAAGAAACCCGTTGCCCACCCACAACCCACTTCATAGCTACTGTCGACGATGTATTAGACATGCTTGACTTTGACTTCGATAATACCGATGGTATGGACGTCGGCGCAGGAGACGATTCAGAACCAATGGGGCGCTGGACTGCCACCTCGTCATACGACATATACATGGTGGATACGCCTAAAGAGGACGACGGCGACAAACCGGAGGATAAAATCCGCGGACAAAAGCCAAAACGACGACGCAGGCGCCGCTCCAAGTCCAGCAACAGTAAAAATAGTGATAACAGCACTAGAAAGATCGACACCACAATCAACTCCGAAGGCAACAATGACCATATGGACCCAGCGATGGAGCAGGATGAACCAGGTCACGCCGAACACAGCTTGGAGCAGACGCCCGATCATAATGATCCCAAGGGACGAACTCATCAAACCGCCTTGGGACAAGAGCACAGTCCGGATGATGATGCATTCATCAGCCCGGATACACGCTTGGAACGAGATAACCTCCACAGAAGGCTTATGGCCACCACGAGAAGTCTAAAGAAGTAGAAGCAAAGGCTTGAGGCTGCATAGCAAACGCTCGATCGCAGATGGAATAAAGTGCTAGACACTGAAGAAAAGTACGGCGACGATCGCCAAACAAAGAGCTATCCAAAGCGCAAGCTGCTATAGAATTCGATGACGAGGCCGTTCAACCGAAGAACAATACGGCCAATAGGCCGAACAAACCACTTCGAAACCGCAATGGAGTAGCCACCGACAACGCACACGATTTACGTGAGCTCCTTGATAAAAAGGCTGGCATCACTAGGTCCATCTATGGATCCAGAGGACACGCCCCGGCACACGACTACGGTCACCAAAACGATCAGACTGATCGGACACTAGTTCGAAATCAGTACCGGACACATCAACAGCCGACGGCACGCCATAACACGTCCAGAAACAGAGGGGCTGCTCACCCTTGTGCTTCACCGAAGAGGTACTAGACCATGAATTTCCACAAGGTTTTAAACCTGTGAACATAGAGGCATACGATCGAACAATAGACCCCGGGGTCTGGATTGAGGATTTTATCCTTCATATCCACATGGCTCATGAGGACGACCTCCACGCCATCAAATACCTTCCTCTCAATTTGAAGGGACTAGCTCGGCACTGGTTGAAAAGCCTCCCCAAAAATTCAATCGGAAGTTGGGAGGAACTCGAGGATGCCTTCAGGGACAATTTCAAGGGACCTATGTCCGACCTCCGGACGCGGACGATTTAAGTCACATAATTCAACAGCCCGGAGAATCCGCCCGCAAGCTTTGGAACAGATTCCTCACTAAGAAGAATCAAATTGTCGACTGTCCGGATGCCGAAGCCCTAGCGGCCTTCAAGCACAGTATCTAGGACGAGTGGCTCGCCAGACATCTCGGCCAAGAAAAGCCGAGGACAATGGCAACCCTAACAAGCCTTATGACCCGCTTTTGCGCGGGTGAAGACAGCTAGTCTGCCCGTTGAGGCACCAGCGACCCAAGTACATCTGAAATCAGGGATGGCAACGGGGAAGCCACGACGCAATAAAAACAAACGTCGAAACAAGGAAGAAAGTCCGGACAACACAACGGTCAACGCCGGATTCAGGGGCTCTCGACCCGGTCAACAAAAGAAGGCACTTAAAGGCACCAACGAAGGACCGTCTGGCCTGAACAAAGTCCTAGGCAGACTGTGCCAAATCCATGGCACCCCCGAAAAACCTGTGAACCACACTCACAAAGAATGTTGGGTCTTCAAGCAGGCCGGCAAATTAAATGCCGAACACAAGGGAAAGGAAACACCAAGTGAAGATGAGGATGAGCCTTGCGAGCCGAACACTGGGGGACAGAAAAATTCCCACCAGAGGTAAAAACAGTAAACATGATCCCCGCGAGTCACACATCCACGAGAAGGCGCAAATGTGCACTCAGAGACGCATGCGTCATAGAGCCCGTTGCACCCAAACTTAACCACTGGTCAGCTTACCCCGATCACTTTCGATCACAGGGACTACCCAACTAGTATTCGGCATGGAGGATCAGCTGCCTTGGTGCTCGACCCAATAATCGATGGATACGATCTCACTCACGTCCTCATGGATGGCGGCAGTAGTCTTAATCTAATATGCCAGGACACTATCCGCAGGATGGGGATAGACCCATCCAGAATCAACCACAGTAACACCACCTTTGAAGGGGTGATACCAGGCGTCGAAGCCCACTACAGGGGCTCCCTCATACTAGAGGTGATATTCGGCTCCCCAGGCAACTCCAGAAGCGAAAAACTACTCTTCGTCATCGCACCCCTCCAAATGGGTTATCACGCATTGCTGGGGAGAACGGCCTTTGCCCGCTTCAACACAGTACCGCACTACGCCTACCTTAAACTCAAGATGTCCGGTCCACGCGGTGTCATCACCATTAACGGAAGAACAGAGCGCTTCTTACGCGCGGAGGAATACGCAACGGCTCTAGCAGCTGGACTCTAAGCGGCCTCTAAACACCAGAAAGCATGATTGGTCATTAAGACCACGGACACGGGTAGACGAGTCCGGCAGTCCAGATCAACCTGATCTAGCCGCCACACATGTAATCCCATAGAGGACACCAGGGGCTATAGATAATTAGTAAAGCCCAATTCTTGGCCTAACCTTATTAACAGGACAATGTCTTACACTCTTACTATCCATTAGTGATAGCCAACTTTTTGCACGCTTATGTCATACTCTTCTCCATGAGTTTTTCTTTTAACAGACACCATTCGTGCGACACCCTCTCAGGACACGGCACAACGGGGACAAAGGCACAGACGTGCAGCAGGGCCCTGCTCAAAGGTTTCTCTTTAGATTAAGCCCATGTGTCAACCTTCTTTATTGTCTCTTGTTGCTTACACATCCCATGGGTACTACAACCGTAGAGGATACTGTCACTATTGGCATTTCGCCACGACAGACTAATGCACGTACCTGGGAATACAGGGTTCATAATAAAGGGTGTCACTCAGCCCAGTATACGTTATAAAGTCCGAATACCTTCGGCAGTGTTCGGTGTCGCGAGTTTGGCCTTATATGCATCAGCTCTGAATCATGTCTTTGGTCAAATGTTGGGTTTGCCCGACTCCTGGGTTTGCCGCCTTACGTTCCGTTCTTATCGGCTAAGGCGGCAAAAGGAGAACTACTGCGATTGTGCCCTAGTTATTTCGGATGAGCACCTCAGTAGAGAAAGCCGAAAACTGACTGTCATGATATAGCGAGAGATTGTTCAACCACTCAAAGACCTATCGGAATCTTTAGGATCCCTCCGCATTAACGGAGGACCGTTTCCCGGTCACGTACACATGCGCTCGTACTCGGATGCATGTGAAGGTACCAGGGGCTACATAGTAGCCCCAACGTCAAACTCCTATGGCTAAGTGAAAGTTTTACGTGCGATCGCCTCCTCAATGGACCAAGACGTTGGATCAAGTGTGATTCCGCATACTTTTCACGAACACCCTTGCATTATATGCGTGAGGGCTGAAGCCAACGACTGCTAACTTTCAGATTACACATATACATAAAAACGGCCGCACAGGAGGCACAATAATACTTTCGGGCAAAAAGTATAAATATCTGCTCCATAATTAAAATAACATTGTTTTTACAATGATAGGATTTGTCACTCGAACATGACATTCTTTGAGCATTGCGCCTCTATTAAGCGAGCGCCTTCTACTACCTGATCAAAGTAGTGCTCGGACGGATATTGGCCTCCCGCCGGATTCTGGGTCACAATGATGGTGGCCTCCATATCTGTCCAATATGCTTTAACGCGGGCAAGGGCCATCCGTGCACCCTCTATGCACGCCGACCTCTTCATGGCATCAATCCGTGATACGGCACCAAGGAATTGTTGCACTAAACCAAAATAACTATCCGGCTTGGGCCCCTTTGGCCATAGATGGTCTATCACAGACCGCATTCCAAGTCCGGATAGCCTGTGGAGCTCGGCCACAGCAACCATTCTCTCACTCAAAGGAAATGTGTGCGTTGGAGCGCTGAACTGCGACCAGAACAGCTTTTCCACTTCATCATCTCTTTGATCCTCAAAAAACTTGGCCACATCAGCCGCACTCTTCGCCAAATCCGCATAGGCGTCTGCAGGACTCCAGCGTCGATCCAGAGGAGCGTACTTCGGATCTAAAAACTTCATCCGCAACAAATAGGGGTTTCCAGCCGTGATTTCTCCGGCCTGTCGAAGCTCCTCCCGCGCATCCCTAATGTCGGAACACGTCTCCTTGGCCGCATCAAGGGCCTTCTTCAGGTCAGCCTCATTTTCCTGATTTTCTTTTTCAAGCAACTCATACCGGTTGGCGGCGTTTTCTAGTTCCACAGCCATTTCGGCTATTTTTTCTTTGCTCCAACGACGAGTAGCCTGTTTGGCTCTCAACTCTTCGGCCGCCTTTAGGGCAGCCGCATTGCTCGCCCGGGCCTGTTCCTTGGCTAGGGCAAGTTCCGCCCTCGGGGCTTCCATGGCAGCAGCACCATCTACAGTCCAAACATATAACATTAGCATTATGCTCCTCTCAGCTTTTCCTACAAAAAATATATAATAAGGAACGCGGCGCACATACCTTGTGACTCGTTAAGCCGCTCGTTCACCAGTGTGATATCGGCATCAATAGATCCAATCTGCCTCCTTAGTTCGGAAATTTCAACGGACCGGTCGGCTGCCGGATCCTTAGACACCTGCGGATAAATACAGCGTGATCATTACTTACACAAATATGATCCTCTGTTTCCCGCCTAGGGCGGGCAACCAGAGTCTCAGGGGCTACTATCCATATGGAGCACACCTAACGCGTGCGTCATAGCCAAAAATTATGTATTTTTCATTACATACCTCAAAGCCTCTGAGCAGGCTCGTAAAGGCTTCACTCAACCCGCTTGTGGCGGATGAAATCTTCTCGAGCACCATACTCATTAATGAACGGTGCTCCTCCGAGAGATCAGCTCGCTCCAGAAGGCCCGTCAGTGTGTCTGGCCGGACATCGGATTGCGCCGGACCCTTTTTATCGCCCCCCGTGGGAGCTGAACGCTCCGGGCTCAGGGCGGCGGAAGTATTAGCTTCCGGCTTCGGCAGATTTGGACTCCTCTGTGACGACACCTCGAGGTCACCCGCCTCATGAGGCGGAGAGGTTGGTGGAGTCTCACTCTCCCTCATCTCCGGAAGGAGATACCCCAAAGACGAACTCTGTCGAGAAGAGCTGCTAGCCGGACTGCAAAGAATGGATCCTGGTTATTGTTCTCGGAGAAGGAAGTGGTACCTTCTTATTTACAATCAACTTACAGCTCGGCTGAGGGCTGGTCCGTTGGTGGTCATGGCGCGGTGAGGACGCCCTTCGGGGCAGGGCCCCCTGGTGAAGCTTTCTTCCCTTGTTTGGGCACCTCCGTCTCCAAGTCTTTGGAGGCGGCCCTTTTATTCCTGCGAGGGGAGGAGGCCTTAGATTCTCCTCCCTGACTATCCTCCTTTGGGGAGGTAGCAATTGAAGGAAATATGCCCTAGAGGCAATAATAAAGTTATTATTTATTTCCTTATATCATGATAAATGTTTATTATTCATGCTAGAATTGTATTAACCGGAAACATAATACATGTGTGAATACATAGACAAACAGAGTGTCACTAGTATGCCTCTACTTGACTAGCTCGTTAATCAAAGATGGTTATGTTTCCTGACCATGAACAATGAGTTGTTATTTGATTAATGAGGTCACATCATTAGTTGAATGATCTGATTGACATGACCCATTCCATTAGCTTAGCACCCGATCGTTTAGTATGTTGCTATTGCTTTCTTCATGACTTATACATGTTCCTATGACTATGAGATTATGCAACTCCCGTTTACCGGAGGAACACTTTGGGTACTACCAAACGTCACAACGTAACTGGGTGATTATAAAGGAGTACTACAGGTGTCTCCAATGGTCGATGTTGGGTTGGCGTATTTCGAGATTAGGATTTGTCACTCTGATTGTTGGAGAGGTATCTCTGGGCCCTCTCGGTAATACACATCACATAAGCCTTGCAAGCATTACAACTAATATGTTAGTTGTGAGATGATGTATTACGGAACGAGTAAAGAGACTTGCCGGTAACGAGATTGAACTAGGTATTGGATACCGACGATCGAATCTCGGGCAAGTAACATACCGATGACAAAGGGAACAACGTATGTTGTTATGCGGTCTGACTGATAAAGATCTTCGTAGAATATGTAGGAGCCAATATGGGCATCCAGGTCCCGCTATTGGTTATTGACCAGAGACGTGTCTCGGTCATGTCTACATTGTTCTCGAACCCGTAGGGTCCGCACGCTTAACGTTACGATGACAGTTATATTATGAGTTTATGCATTTTGATGTACCGAAGGTTGTTCGGAGTCCCGGATGTGATCACGGACATGACGAGGAGTCTCGAAATGGTCGAGACATAAAGATTGATATATTGGAAGACTATGTTTGGACATCGGAAGTGTTCCGGGTGAAATCGGGATTTTACCGGGTTACCGGGAGGTTACCGGAACCCCCCGGGAGCCATATGGGCCATCATGGGCCTTAGTGGAAAGGAGAAAGGGGCAGCCCAAGGGGGCTGCGCGCCTCCCCCCTTCCCCTAGTCCTATTAGGACTAGGAGAGGTGGCCGGCCACCCCTCTCCCTCTTTCCCCCTTGGGAATCCTAGTTGGAATAGGATTGGGGGGGAGTCCTACTCCCGGTAGGAGTAGGACTCCTCCTGCGCCTCTCCCTCTTGGCCGGCGCACCCTCCCCCCTTGGCTCCTTTATATACGGAGGCAGGGGCACCTCTAAACACACAAGTTGACACAAGCTGATCCACGTGATCGATTCCTTAGCCGTGTGCGGTGCCCCCTGCCACCATATTCCTCGATAATACTGTAGCGGAGTTTAGGCGAAGCCCTGCTGCTGTAGTTCATCAAGATCGTCACCACGCCGTCGTGCTGACGGAACTCTTCCTTGACACTTTGCTGGATCGGAGTCCGGGGATCGTCATCGAGCTGAACGTGTGCTCGAACTCGGAGGTGCCGTAGTTTCGGTGCTTGATCGGTTGGATCGTGAAGACGTACGACTACTTCCTCTACGTCGTGTCATCGCTTCCGCAGTCGGTCTGCGTAGGCTACGTAGGCAATACTCTTCCCCTCGTTGCTATGCATCACATGATCTTGCGTGTGCGTAGGAAAATTTTTGAAATTACTATGAAACCCAATAGTGGCATCCGAGCCTAGGTTATTGATGTTGATGTTATATTCACGAGTAGAACACAAGTAAGTTGTGGACGATACAAGTCATACTGCCTACCAGCATGTCATACTTTGGTTCGGCGGTATTGTTGGACGAGATGACCCGGACCAACCTTACGCGTACGCTTACGCGAGATGGTTCCCTCGACGTGCTTTGCACAGAGATGGCTTGCGGGCGACTGCCTCTCCAACTTTAGTTGAACCAAGTATGGCTACGCCCGGTCCTTGCGAAGGTTAAAACGGAGTCTATTTGACAAACTATCGTTGTGGTTTTGATGCGTAGGTGAGATTGGTTCTTACTTAAGCCCGTAGCAGCCACGTAAAACATGCAACAACAAAGTAGAGGACGTCTAACTTGTTTTTGCAGGGCATGTTGTGATGTGATATGGTCAAGGCATGATGCTGAATTTTATTGTATGAAATGATCATGTTTTGTAACCAAGTTATCGGCAACTGGCAGGAGCCATATGGTTGTCGCTTTATTGTATGCAATGCAATCGCGATGTAATGCTTTACTTTATTACTAAACGGTAGTGATAGTCGTGGAAGCATAAGATTGGCGAGACGACAACGATGCTACGATGGAGATCAAGGTGTCGCGCCGGTGACGATGGTGATCATGACGATGCTTCGGAGATGGAGATCACAAGCACAAGATGATGATGGCCATATCATATCACTTATATTGATTGCATGTGATGTTTATCTTTTTATGCATCTTATCTTGCTTTGATTGACGGTAGCATTATAAGATGATCTCTCACTAAATTATCAAGAAGTGTTCTCCCTGAGTATGCACCGTTGCAAAAGTTCTTCGTGCTGAGACACCACGTGATGATCGGGTGTGATAGGCTCTACGTTCAAATACAACGGGTGCAAAACAGTTGCGCACACAGAATACTCAGGTTAAACTTGACGAGCCTAGCATATGCAGATATGGCCTCGGAACACGGAGACCGAAAGGTCGAGCGTGAATCATATAGTAGATATGATCAACATAATGATGTTCACCGATGAAACTACTCCATCTCACGTGATGATCGGACATGGTTTAGTTGATTTGGATCACGTGATCACTTAGAGGATTAGAGGGATGTCTATCTAAGTGGGAGTTCTTAAGTAATATGATTAAATTGAACTTAAATTTATCATGAACTTAGTCCTGGTAGTATTTTGCAAATCATGTTGTAGATCAATAGCTCGCGTTGTTGCTTCCCTGTGTTTATTTTGATATGTTCCTAGAGAAAATTGTGTTGAAAAATGTTAGTAGCAATGTTGCAGATTTGATCCGTGATCTGAGGTTAAATCCTCATTGCTGCATAGAAGAATTATGTCCTTAATGCACCGCTAGGTGACAGACCTATTGCAGGAGCAGATGCAGAAGTTATGAACGTCTGGCTAGCTCAATATGATGACTACTTGATAGTTTAGTGCACCATGCTTAACGGCTTAGAATCGGGACTTCAAAGACGTTTTGAACGTCATGGACCATATGAGATGTTCCAGGAATTGAAGTTAATATTTCAAGCAAATACCCGAGTTGAGAGATATGAAGTCTCCAACAAGTTCTATAGCTAAAAGATGGAGGAGAATCGCTCAACTAGTGAGCATGTGCTCAGATTGTCTGGGTACTTCAATCGCTTGAATCAAGTGGGAGTTAATCTTCCAGATAAGATAGTGATTGACAGAATTCTCTAGTCACCATCACCAAGTTAGTAGAACTTCGTGATGAACTATAGTATGCAAGGGATGATGAAAATGATTCCCGAGCTCTTCGTGATGTTGAAATCAACGAAGGTAGAAATCAAGAAAGAGCATCAAGTGTTGATGGTTGACAAGATCACTAGTTTCAAGAAAAGGGCAAAGGGAAAGAAAGGGGAACTTCAAGTAGATTGACAAGCAAGTTTTCACTCCCACGAAGAAGCCCAAAGCTGAACCAAAGCCTGAAACTGAGTGCTTACACTGCAAAGGAAATGGTCACTGGAAGCGGAACTACCCTAAATATTTGGTGGATAAGAAGGATGGCAAAGTGAAAAAGGGTATATTTGATATACAGGTGTTTGATGTGTGCTTTACTAGTGTTTATAGCAACCCCTCGATATTTGGTACTGGTTCAGTTGCTAAGAGTAGTAACTCGAAACGGGAGTTGCAGAATAAACAGAAACTAGTTAAGGGTGAAGTGATGATGTGTGTTGAAAGTAGTTTCAAGATTGATATGATCATCATCGCACACTCCCTATTCTTTCGGGATTAGTGTTGAACCTAAATAAATGTTATTTGGTGTTTGCGTTGAGCATGAATATGATTTGATCATGTTTATTGCAATACGGTTATTCATTTAAGTAAGAGAATAAACTGTTGTTCTATTTACATGAATAAAACCTTATATGGTTACACACCCAATGAAAATGGTTCATTGGATCTCGATCGTAGTGATACACATATTCATAATATTGATGCCAAAAGATGCAAAGTTAATAATGATAGTGCAACTTATTTGTGGCACTGCCGTTTGGGTCATATCGGTGTAAAGCGCATGAAGAAACTCCATAAAGATGGATTTTCGGAATCACTTGGTTATGAATCATTTGATGCTTGTGAACCGTGCCTTTTGGGCAAGATGACTAAAACTCCGTTCTTCGGAACAATGGAACGAGTTACTGACTTGTTGGAAATAATACATACCGATGTATGCGATCCAATGAGTGCTGTTGCTCGTGGCAAGCATCGTTGTTTTCTGACCTTCACAAGATGATTTGAGCAGATATGGGTATATCTACTTGATGAAACATAAGTCTGAAATAGTTGAAAGGTTCAAAGAATTTCAGAGTGAAGTGGAAAAATCATCGTAACAAGAAAATAAAGTTTCTGCGATCTGATCGCGGAGACAAATATTTGAGTTACGAGTTTGGTCTTCAATTAAAACAATGTGGAATAGTTTCACAGCTCACGCCACCTGGAACACCACATCGTTATGGTGTGTCCGAACGTCGTAACCGTACTTTACTAGATATGGTGCGATCTATGATGTCTCTTACAGATTTACCGCTATCATTTTGGGGTTATGCTTTAGAGACGGCCGCATTCACGTTAAATAGGGCACCATCAAAATCCGTTGAGACGACGCCTTATGAACTATGGTTTGGCAAGAAACCAAAGTTGTCGTTTCTTAAAGTTTGGGGCTGCGATGCTTATGTGAAAAAGCTTCAACCTGATAAGCTCGAACCCAAATCGGAGAAATGTGTATTCATAGGATACCCAAAGGAAACTGTTGGGTACACCTTCTATCACAGATCCGAAGGCAAAACATTCGTTGCTAAGAATGGATCATTTCTAGAGAAGGAGTTTCTCTCGAAAGAAGTGAGTGGGAGGAAAGTAGAACTTGACGAGGTAACTGTACCTGCTCCCTTACTGGAGAGTAGTTCATCACAGAAAACTGTTTCAGTGACACCTACACCGGTTAGTGAGGAAGCCAATGATAATGATCATGAAACTTCAGATCAAGATACTACTGAACCACGTAGATCAACCAGAGTAAGATCCGCGCCAGAGTGGTACGGAAATCCTGTTCTGGAAGTCATGCTACTAGATCATGATGAACCTACGAACTATGAAGAAGCAATGGTGAGCCCAGATTCCGCAAAGTGGCTTGAAGCCATGAAATCTGAGATGGGATCCATGTATGAGAACAAAGTATGGACTTTGGTTGACTTGCCCGATGATCGGCAAGCAATTGAGAATAAATGGATCTTTAAGAAGAAGACTGACGCTGATGGTAATGTTACTGTCTACAAAGCTCGACTTGTCGCAAAAGGTTTTCGACAAGTTCAAGGAATTGACTACGATGAGACCTTCTCACCCGTAGCGATGCTTAAGTCCGTCCGAATCATGTTAGCAATTGCCGCATTTTATGATTATGAAATTTGGCAAATGGATGTCAAAACTGCATTCCTAAATGGATTTCTGGAAGAAGAGTTGTATATGATGCAACCAGAAGGTTTTGTCGATCCAAAGGGAGCTAACAAAGTGTGCAAGCTCCAGCGATCCATTTATGGACTGGTGCAAGAATCTCGGAGTTGGAATATACGCTTTGATAAGTTGATCAAAGCATATAGTTATTGTACAGACTTACAGTGAAGCCTGTATTTACAAGAAAGTGAGTGGGAGCACTACAACATTTCTGATAAGTATATGTGAATGACATATTGTTGATCGGAAATAATGTAGAATTATTCTGCAAAGCATGAAAGGATACTTGAATAAAAGTTTTTCAAAGAAAGACCTTGGTGAAGCTGCTTACACATTGAGCATCAAGATCTATATAGATAGATGAAGACGCTTGATAAGATTTTTTCAATGAATACATACCTTGATAAATTTTTGAAATAGTTCAAAATGGAACAGTCAAAGAAGGAGTTCTTGCCTGTGTTGCAAGGTGTTAAGTTGAGTAAGACTCAAAGCCCGACCACGGCAGAAAATAGAAAGAGAATGAAAGTCATTCCCTATGCCTCAGTCATAGGTTCTATAAAGTATGCCATGCTGTATACCAGATCTATTGTATGCCATACCACTGACTTTGGCAAGGGAGTACAATAGTGATCTAGGAGTAGATCACTGGAGAGCGGTCAAAATTGTCCTTAGTGGAATAAGGATATGTTTCTCGATTACGGAAAAAGGTTCGTCGTAAAAGGTTACGCCGATGCAAGTTTGACACTAATCTAGATGACTCTAAGTCTTGATCTAGATACATATTGAAAGTGGGAGCAATTAGCTAGAGTAGCTCCGTGCAGAGCATTATAGACATAGAATTCGCAAAATACTTACGGATCTGTATATGACATACCCGTTGACTAAGATTCTCTCACAAGCAAAACATGATCACACCTTAGTACTCCTTGGGTGTTAATCACATAGCGATGTGAACTAGATTACTGAATCTAGTAAACCCTTTGGGTGTTGGTCACATAGCGATGTGAACTATGGGTGTTAATCACATGGTGATGTGAACTATTGCTGTTAAATCACATGGCGATGTGAACTAGATTATTGACTCTAGTGCAAGTGGGAGACTGAAGGAAATATGCCCTAGAGGCAATAATAAAGTTATTATTTATTTCCTTATATCATGATAAATGTTTATTATTCATGCTAGAATTGTATTAACCGGAAACATAATACATGTGTGAATACATAGACAAACAGAGTGTCACTAGTATGCCTCTACTTGACTAGCTCATTAATCAAAGATGGTTATGTTTCCTGACCATGAACAATGAGTTGTTATTTGATTAACGAGGTCACATCATTAGTTGAATGATCTGATTGACATGATCCATTCCATTAGCTTAGCACCTGATCGTTTAGTATGTTGCTATTGCTTTCTTCATGACTTATACATGTTCCTATGACTATGAGATTATGCAACTCCCGTTTGCCGGAGGAACACTTTGGGTGCTACCAAACGTCACAACGTAACTGGGTGATTATAAAGGAGCATTACAGGTGTCTCCAAAGGTAGATGTTGGGTTGGCGTATTTCGAGATTAGGATTTGTCACTCCGATTGTCGGAGAGGTATCTCTGGGCCCTCTCGGTAATGCACATCACATAAGCCTTGCAAGCACTGCAACTAATATGTTAGTTGTGAGATGATGTATTACGGAACGAGTAAAGAGACTTGCCAGTAACGAGATTGAACTAGGTATTGGATACCGACGATCGAATCTTGGGCAAGTAACATACCGATGACAAAGGGAACAACGTATGTTGTTATGCGGTCTGACCGATAAAGATCTTCGTAGAATATGTAGGAGCCAATATGGGCATCCAGGTCCCGCTATTGGTTATTGACCGGAGACGTGTCTCGGTCATGTCTACATTGTTCTCGAACCCGTAGGGTCCGCACGCTTAAGGTTACGATGACAGTTATATTATGAGTTTATGCATTTTGATGTACCGAAGGTTGTTCGGAGTCCCGGATGTGATCACGGACATGACGAGGAGTCTCGAAATGGTCGAGACGTAAAGATTGATATATTGGAAGCCTATATTTGGATATCGAAAGTGTTCCGGGTGAAATCGGGATTTTACCGGAATACCGAGAGGGTTACCGGAACCCCCCGGGAGCTATTTGGGCCATAGTGGGCCTTAGTGGAAAAGAGAAGGGGCTGCCCTAGATGGGCTGCGCGCCACCCCCTAGTCCTATTAGGACTAGGAGAGGTGGCCGGCCCCCTCCTCCTCTTTTCCCCTCCGAGGAATCCTAGTTGGACTAGGATTGGAGGGGGAATCCTACTCCCAGAGGGAGTAGGACTCTCCTGCGCCTCCCCCCCTTGGCCGGCCAGCCTCCCCTCCTCTCCTCCTTTATATACGGAGGCAGGGGCACCTCTAAACACACAAGTTGACACAAGTTGATCCACGTGATCGATTCCTTAGCCGTGTGCGGTGCCCCCTGCCACCATATTCCTCGATAATACTGTAGCGGAGTTTAGGCGAAGCCCTGCTGCTGTAGTTCATCAAGATCGTCACCACGCCGTCGTGCTGACGAAACTCTTCCCCGACACTTTGCTGGATCGGAGTCCGGGGATCGTCATCGAGCTGAACGTGTGCTCGAACTCGGAGGTGCCGTAGTTTCGGTGCTTGATCGGTTGGATCGTGAAGACGTACGACTACTTCCTCTACGTCGTGTCATCGCTTCCGCAGTCGGTCTGCGTTGGGTACGTAGACAACACTCTCCTCTCGTTGCTATGCATCACATGATCCTGTGTGCGCGTAGGAAAATTTTTGAAATTACTACGAAACCTAACAAGAACATCCTAAAATACCTGAAAAGGACTAAGGATATGTTTCTCGTATATGGAGGTGACAAAGAGCTCACCGTAAAAGGTTACGTTGATGCAAGCTTTGACACTGATCCGGACGATTCTAAATCGCAAACCGGATACGTGTTTACATTAAACGGTGGAGCTGTCAGTTGGTGCAGTTCTAAACAAAGCGTTGTAGCGGGATCTACATGTGAAGCGGAATACATAGCTGCTTCGGAAGCAGCAAATGAAGGAGTCTGGATGAAGGAGTTCATATCCGATCTAGGTGTCATACCTAGTGCATCGGGTCCAATGAAAATCTTTTGTGACAATACTGGTGCAATTGCCTTGGCAAAGGAATCCAGATTTCACAAAAGGACCAAACACATCAAGAGACGCTTCAACTCCATCCGGGATCTAGTCCAGGTGGGAGACATAGAGATTTGCAAGATACATACGGATCTGAATGTTGTAGACCCGTTGACTAAGCCTCTTCCACGAGCAAAACATGATCAGCACCAAAGCTCCATGGGTGTTAGAATCATTACAGTGTAATCTAGATTATTGACTCTAGTGCAAGTGGGAGACTGAAGGAAATATGCCCTAGAGGCAATAATAAAGTTATTATTTATTTCCTTATATCATGATAAATGTTTATTATTCATGCTAGAATTGTATTAACCGGAAACATAATACATGTGTGAATACATAGACAAACAGAGTGTCACTAGTATGCCTCTACTTGACTAGCTCGTTAATCAAAGATGGTTATGTTTCCTGACCATGAACAATGAGTTGTTATTTGATTAACGAGGTCACATCATTAGTTGAATGATCTGATTGACATGACCCATTCCATTAGCTTAGCACCCGATCGTTTAGTATGTTGCTATTGCTTTCTTCATGACTTATACATGTTCCTATGACTATGAGATTATGCAACTCCCGTTTACCGGAGGAACACTTTGGGTACTACCAAACGTCACAACGTAACTGGGCGATTATAAAGGAGTACTACAGGTGTCTCCAATGGTCGATGTTGGGTTGGCGTATTTCGAGATTAGGATTTGTCACTCCGATTGTTGGAGAGGTATCTCTGGGCCCTCTCGATAATACACATCACATAAGCCTTGCAAGCATTACAACTAATATGTTAGTTGTGAGATGATGTATTACGGAACGAGTAAAGAGACTTGCCGGTAACGAGATTGAACTAGGTATTGGATACCGACGATCGAATCTCGGGCAAGTAACATACCGATGACAAAGGGAACAACGTATGTTGTTATGCGGTCTGACCGATAAAGATCTTCGTAGAATATGTAGGAGCCAATATGGGCATCCAGGTCCCGCTATTGGTTATTGACCAGAGACGTGTCTCGGTCATGTCTACATTGTTCTCGAACCCATAGGGTCCGCACGCTTAAGGTTACGATGACAGTTATATTATGAGTTTATGCATTTTGATGTACCAAAGGTTGTTCGGAGTCCCGGATGTGATCACGGACATGACGAGGAGTCTCGAAATGGTCGAGACATAAAGATTGATATATTGGAAGACTATGTTTGGACATCGGAAGTGTTCCGGGTGAAATCGGGATTTTACCGGGTTACCGGGAGGTTACCGGAACCCCCCGGGAGCCATATGGGCCATCATGGGCCTTAGTGGAAAGGAGAAAGGGGCAGCCCAAGGGGGCTGCGCGCCTCCCCCCTTCCCCTAGTCCTATTAGGACTAGGAGAGGTGGCCGGCCACCCCTCTCCCTCTTTCCCCCTTGGGAATCCTAGTTGGAATAGGATTGGGGGGGGGGAGTCCTACTCCCGGTAGGAGTAGGACTCCTCCTGCGCCTCTCCCTCTTGGCCGGCGCACCCTCCCCCCTTGGCTCCTTTATATACGGAGGCAGGGGCACCTCTAAACACACAAGTTGACACAAGCTGATCCACGTGATCGATTCCTTAGTCGTGTGCGGTGCCCCCTGCCACCATATTCCTCGATAATACTGTAGCGGAGTTTAGGCGAAGCCCTGCTGCTGTAGTTCATCAAGATCGTCACCACACCGTCGTGCTGACGGAACTCTTCCTCGACACTTTGCTGGATCGGAGTCCGGGGATCGTCATCGAGCTGAACGTGTGCTCGAACTCGGAGGTGCCGTAGTTTCGGTGCTTGATCGGTTGGATCGTGAAGACGTACGACTACTTCCTCTACGTCGTGTCATCGCTTCCGCAGTCGGTCTGCGTAGGGTACGTAGGCAATACTCTTCCCCTCGTTGCTATGCATCACATGATCTTGCGTGTGCGTAGGAAAATTTTTGAAATTACTATGAAACCCAACAGCAATTCCCCTGGTTTGGATGTGCAATGTGTGAAGTTCTGCTTCTCTGTTCTTCCCTTCATCTTTCCCTGAGGGCACTTTACTTAGCACACGGCCAAGCATCTTTGCTATAGCGGGACTTGGTGAGCCTTCGGGAAGTGGCGCCGGACACCTAATTCTCTCCACCTTGCTGAGCCATTCCTGGCCACAGAGGATTTTTAGAATAATGACTATAACAAAAATAGACGAGGTGTTCGGTTTCTGGGTTACTTACTCGGGTATCTGGGCGACTGCAGCTCAGGCCCGCATCCTCGGTGATATCCGGACACTTTACTTGTGGTCCGAAGAATAATTTACACATTCCTTCGAGCGTCAGGCCGAAGAAGTGCAGGATAGTCCGCGGACCCTCCGGATTAAACTCCCACATCCGAAGAGGCTGGCGTTTGCACGGCAACATCCGTCGGATTAGCATTACCTAAATTATGCTGATGAGGCTAATGTCCCTCTCAAGAAGCTCCCGGATATGGCTCTGTAATGTTGGTACATCACCAGCAGATCCCCAATCCCGTCCTATATTTGCCCATGACACCAGCTGAGAAGGAGGGCCCGAACGGAAGTCAGGGGGAGCCACCCACTTTGTGCCTCTGGGAGCCGTGACGTAAAACCACCTCTGTTGCCATAGATCGGACACCTCTGGGAAGGAGCCCTCTGGCAATGGGGCACCGGCATTCCTTCTTATCACAGCACCTCCGCACTCCACATGTCGCCTCTCAGTCATCTTCGGCTTCACATTGAAGGTCTTGAGCCATAAGTCGAAGTGTGGAGTGACATGGAGAAAAGCTTCGCACACAACGATGAACGACGAAATGTGGAGGATAGCGTCCAGAGCTAGATCGTGAAAATCTAACCCGTAATAGAACATGAGCCCTCTCACAAAGGGATCAAGGGTGAAGCCCAAGCCGCGAAGAAAGTGAGAAACAAATACGATGCTCTCGTTGGGCTCGGGAGTAGGGATGACCTTCCCTGGAGCAGGAAGCCTGTGCTTGATGTCGGCGGTCAGATATCCGACCTCCCTAAGCTTCGCAATGTCCTCCTCTGTAACCGAGGAGGCCACCCACCAGCCCTGGTTGGATCCGGACATGGTGGAGGATCCGGGGTGCATGAGTTTGGGTTTCGGGTGTTAGAACTCGAGATGCAAAAAGGCGCAAGGGTGGTGGAAAAGAGGGATAGGCCTCGAACCCTTTATAAAGGGGGTGAATATCAAGCATCCTCAGTGTGACCGCTCGGGACTTGCCTAAAAACACGGAGTCCTACCAACAGGCGTCTTGGGCTGCATGCTCCTATATTGATGAAAAATCCTGTGATAAGAGCAGCACGATCTCTACTTGGACAAGATGTGCCAATAAAACCGCCTCGCAACGCGTATCGAGGCCAGCCAAGAAAAACTGGTTCGTGTTGGACCAGACCATGGCGTAAGAGCACAACATACAAAAATTGCCAGCAGATCAGATTTATGAAGTGCTATGCTCTCTACAAAGGTGTGTGGAAATTATGCCGTAAAGCCAGACACAATCATCGATCTACTTTGGAGTATTCGGAGATGGAACCCGCCTTGTAATGCCGAAGACAAACTGCGCGCCGGACTCATCATCATTGAAGCCTGGTTCAGGGGCTACTGAGGGAGTCCTGGATTAGGGGGTATCCGGACAGCCGGACTATATACTTTGGCCGGACTGTTGGACCGTGAAGATACAAGACTCAAGACTTCGTCCCGTGTCCGGATGGGACTCTCCTTTGCGTGGAAGACAAGCTTGGCGATCCAGATATTATATTTCCTTCTTTGTAACTGACTCCATGTAAACCCTAGCCCTCTCCAGTGTCTATATAAACCGGAGAGTTTAGTCCTTAGAGACAGAATCATAATCATCATAGGCTAGCTTCCAGGGTTTAGCCTCTACGATCTCGTGGTAGATCAACTCTTGTAACACTCATATCATCAATATCAATCAAGTAGGAAGTAGGGTTTTACCTCCATCAAGAGGGCCCAAACCTGGGTAAACATTGTGTTCCTTGCCTTCTGTTACCATTAGCCTTAGACGCACAGATCGGGACCCCCTGCCCGAGATCCGCCAGTTTTGACACCGACAGTCGGCCCGGCCAGAATGCGCTATTTGCACCAGAGCCCGTGGTGATCACGATGGCGTCACGCTCATTTAGCGCTATGGCCTCTTCCTGCCCCTGTTCTCGTCGGCTCTCTCCTCGTCTCAACCTCAAACTTTGTCCATGAGCTTCCCCGTGATGCCCTGCGTCGCCCTACGTCGATGGTTCATCGTCGTTCGCCTTAAATGCGCCGCTAGCGCCATGCCCGTGCCGCGTCCAGCCTCTGCCCGCCATTAAAGCTCGGTCGGGAGATCGCTCGTGAGCTCCAGAGCCTTCCCCTCGGCTATATAAGCATGCCCCGACCTCCTCCGCAGCTCCCAAGCCCCTCCCCGTCCCTCCTAGAACACCGAAGCAATGGCATCTCGCCGGAGTTCGCCTCTGACCGCCTCGGCCGCTGCGGTTCCTCCTTGGTTCTAGCGAGCTCGAGCCTCCTCTCCTCCTCTGGTGTTGTCCACGAGTTCCCCCACCTCCTCACGGTTCACCCCAACCACTTGCCCATCACCGGAGAGCACCATGGTCGTGTTCCCCGAGCTCGGCCGCCGCCTCCACCATTCGGCCTCCACCCCATCTGGCCGGTCCAAGCCCTCCCACTCCCTCCAGACTCCACCACCGCCTCCCCCACGTCCCGGCAAACCGCCCTACGCCCTTAGCCCTCGCCGGAGTGCCCTGGTCGCCGGCAACCACCTCCACCCACGTCTCTCTGTGCTCCTCGGGTCGCTGCTATTTGCCGTCTCCCCGCGCCTCCCCATCACCTCCTAGTCGTGGGAACGGGTGCGCGAGGCCCCTGCGACCCCGCCGGTGTGATTGGCCGGGCCGGAGCTCGCCGGAGTCGGTCGGCCCCTCCCTTGTCGTGGCCACCCCCTGCCTCCTCTATTCCGCTCGTGAGCAAGCACGAGAGGAAGAAGACACGGGCGTTGACCCCCCTGGAGCCTGCCAGCTGGCCGCGAGCCCCGCCTGTCAGTGTCCCAGGAGTCGGCCCCGCGTTGACCTGTCCACGCTGACATGGCACGTGGAAGAGTATTTTGGTGAGTGCCTTTCCACTGATCGAAAGCGTATTTCTGAAAATCCGTTTCTGCCTTATCCACTCAGGGACTTGGTTGTGATGTTATTTTTGCAGAAAAGTCCCTGAACTTCAACCCCTCATAACTTTTCAATCGTAACTCCGTTTAAGGTGAAAGCAACGCTCACTTCTTCGTCTTGTCGAGATCTTTTTGTTAGTATCATTTTCATTATGGTTTGACATACTGGAAATGACCATTTTTCCCTTGACCAAATCAGCCCCCTTCGGGAGAGAACGTTTTCCGGCGATTCTTTCCGCGAGTTTCTTGCACGTCTTCCCGGAGTCTCCGTCACCCTCAGGCAAGCCACAATACCCACTTGCATGATAGTCATGCAATAGCCATGGTTTTCAACTTGAATCTTTACTAAATGTTTGCTTGTTGAAAAGATGGTTATCGATGTTCTGGTAATGTTTAGAGTTGCATGTTCACTTTTGTGTTATGTTGTCTTGTACTCTATTATCATGTTCTACCTGCTAGTATCTCCTTTCATATGTTTATGATTGCTAGTGGTACATGTTGATGTTGGTGATGGTCATGCTAGTCAGTATGCCATGCTCAGTGGATATGATTTATTGTTGATATGGTGGATAGTTATGCGATACCCTCACGATTATGTTGATATCATGTTCTTGTATTTTATCATGGCTCGGTATATTTGCATTCAAGTTAACCGGATTAAATTGAACTTAAACAACTATTGGTTGAGTCATGATGTCGCTGAATTGATGTTGACCAGTGCAACCACGCTTACTGGTATGGGACGGTCCTAACTGGGTCTATTGTTGTGCCTCTCGCCGGTGCCTCCAACAAGGGAAGGTTATGGGCGCGCGCTACCCTGATCAGGTAGGCGGACATAAGCCTTGTGTGCCTGTTGTTGAGTTAGTTTTTGGATTCGGGTCCCAGAGTGGGACGGGCCACGACGGTGGTTGTTGTGTCTTGAGGTAGACACGGGGCCACCCATGACTTAGCCCAGAGGGGAGTTTGTCGGAGTGGCCGGGAGAGTGTCATGGAAGTAGATCGGTTTTGTCGGAACGCCGTTGGTCCACCCGAATGGGAGTGCGAGGCCATGGGTTTTGTAGTGTGGGTATAGTGTACTAACCTTTGTAGAGTGTATATTAAATCTATCGATAGCCGCGCCCGCGGATAAGGGCCCAGGTTGACAGTAGGTCACACCATGAGTCAACAGTAATAAGAATAATGTGCTTAATAACAATGAGATAAGTTGGTTGTGATTGTCGTAAGGATCACGGGCCATTTAGTGGTTGGGTTGTGATCGCCATAAGGATCACGGGCCAAGTGTTGGTCGGGTTGTGATCGCCGCAAGGATCACGGTGGTATCAAGGATACCGAGTTGTTGTATATTCGTGATGTTGTGTGAGTAAAGATCAAGCTCCTTGTGTTCATTTAATGATTACTACGGTATTGTTTATACCAAGCTTGATTTGATCCTAAGATGATTGTGTGATGTCTGAGGTCGGTAAGTGATGCATGTGATGGTTACAAGGTAGCCCGAGCAGAATAAGTGGTGCATGTAGTGACATCATGTTGCATGATAGTATTGTCGGATTAATATGTCCATGCCATGTTCATGTTGTGTTAACTATATCATGTTCAAGTTGTTCATGCTATATTGTTCTGATGATATCATGTTAAATTCTGCCTAACCTGTAATTGCCATGTTGTTCTCTGCCTTGAATGCTTCTGGTTTATTGTGAGCTTGCAAGTACATTCAATGTACTGACATGGCGTGTCATGCCAGTTTGCAGGTCATGCCAGATTTGATTGCTTGCTTGTCGTGGTTTCCATTTTGGTGAGCTAGGATAAGCGTTCCAGCCAGAGTCCCTGCGGAGTGGAGTTCAGCACCGTCATCGTTGTTCCAATGCTAGAGTTATTCCGCTGCTTCGAGTTATTCTGCTGCTTACATAGAGCAACTGAGAATGGCGTAGTGTCGCCGTACCGATGTTATTCATTGTAATATCGGAGACCTTGTATTCATATTCGTGTAATAATAGAAGGCTGGTTTGTTCTATGCTAAGCAGTGTCGTATTCCAGAAGACTTCTCCTCAATCTCTAGGTTGGAATATGGGGCGTTCCGGTTTCTCTAAGCCGGGGTGCCACAGGCTTGGTATCAGAGCAGGTCTAGCTGTAGAGCGTCCTAGCCCGCTGGAACGTTAGAAAACGGTAGTATAGGATCTGGTTGTTGCCCTTGCTTGCTGCATTTGGGTGTTTCATTTATTTGCTGCATATAGTCTTATTTCGGTTACCATTAACTCATGTTTCATGCGTAGATGGCGATCAACTTCCATGAGTTCAGTGCCCTCCCTAGAGCTCCCGGTGTTGCTCCCATTGAGTTCAGTCCCACTCCTACACCTCTCAGCTTTGCCGCCCTCCTTGGTGATATGTGGCGTAACATTTATCCTCTCGGAGATCCACCTTGTCGGTGTCAAAACCGGCGGATCTCGGGTAGGGGGTCCCGAACTGTGCATCTAGGCGGATGGTAACAGGAGACAAGGGACACGATGTTTTACCCAGGTTCGGGCCCTCTTGATGGAGGTAAAACCCTATGTCCTGCTCGATTGATATTGATGATGTGGGTATTACAAGAGTAGATCTACCACGAGATCAAGGAGGCTAAACCCTAGAAGCTAGCCTATGGTATGATTGTTGTTCGTCCTATGGACTAAAGCCATCCGGTTTATATAGACACCAGAGAGGGCTAGGGTTACACAGAGTCGGTTACAATGGTAGGAGATCTACATATCCGTATTGCCAAGCTTGCCTTCCACGCCAAGGAAAGTCCCATCCGGACACGGGACGAAGTCTTCAATCTTGTATCTTCATAGTCTTGGAGTCCGGCCGATGATGATAGTTCGGCTATCCGGACACCCCCTAGTCCAGGACTCCCTCAGTAGCCCCTGAACCAGGCTTCAATGACGACGAGTCCGGCGCGCATATTGTCTTCGGCATTGCAAGGCGGGTTCCTTCTCCGAATAATTTATAGAAGATTGTGAACACCAGGATAGTGTCCGGCTCTGCAAAATAAATTCCACATACCACCGTAGAGAGAATAATATTTACACAAGTTCAATCTGCTGACGTATTTTGTGGCGTGACGTCACACCACTACCAAGCCTTTACTCGAATTGTTTTTATTGTACCACCTCAGCGCGTTTAGCGAAGCGGTTTCCTTGGCACGTCTTGTCGAAGCAGAGATCGTGTTCCCCTTATTCCGGGATTCCCATTAATACGGACGTGGGTAACCCAACCGCGCCCGTTGCCACGCCCCCTCCATCGAAGGCGGGTTCCAAACGGTCACGGGGACGGCTCTTGGTATTCTCCCTCTTTATAATGAGACCAAGGCCCGTTCTTTTTCTTCAACCCTCAATCGAATCCGCCCCTCGCCCCGAGTTCCAACACCCAAGGCTCCAGATTCGGGTACTTTCGACCTTCGACAATGTCCGGCTCCGACCTACGAGGCCGGTGGATGCCCTCCTCTGTCACGGAAGAGGACGTGCTCAAGCTGAGAGACGCCAGGTACTTAACCTACGAGATTTCGCATAGGTTGCCTGCCCAAGGGCAAGTTATTCCTACTCCCGAGCCCGGCGAGAGTGTCGTGTTCGTGTCTCACCTCCGTCGGGGTTTAGGCTTCCCAATGGATCCCTTCGTGAGGGGGCTCATGTTTTACTATGGGCTGGAATTTCACGACTTGGCTCCGGAGTCCATCCTCCACATCTCATCATTCATTGTCGTCTGCGAAGCCTTCCTCCGCACTACCCCTCACTTCGGCTTGTGGCTCAAAACCTTCAACGTGGAGCCGAAGATGATTGCGGGGCGTCAGGCAGAGTGCGGCGGGGCGGTTATAAACAAGAGGGCCGATGCTCCATGGCCCGAGGGCTCTTTTCAGGAGGAGCTCGGTTTGTGGCAACAGGAGTGGTTCTATATCACCGCTCCCAGGGGCAGCAGGCAGAGGCCGCCGCCCGTCTTTCGCCTCGGGCCCTCCACAACGGCTGACGTCATGGGTCAACAAAGGGCTTGACTGGGGGCCGTCCAAAGATGTACCCCTGTTGCAGGGCCGGATTCGAGACCTCCAGGAAGGGGAGATCAATCTGGTCGTAGTGACACAGGTTATGGTAATTCGGCGCCTTCTGCCCTGCAAACGTCGCCCCCTCCGCCTGTGGGAATTTAATCCGGAGGGACCACGAGCTCTCCAACACTTCATGGGTTTGACACCCGTGGAGATGTACGAACTGTTCTTCGGATCACAAGAGATGCGTCCGGACTTGACCGAGGACGCTGGCCTAAGCTGCAATCGCCCGGATACTCAAGTAAGTAGCCCTGTGTCCGGACACATTGTCCATTTATTTATCATGGGTTTGCCTTTTAACCAGCTATCCCTTGAACAGGAGTGGATAGCGCAAGCAAAATTGATACGGTGTCCGGCCCCCCTCCCTGAGACCATGCCGGATCCCGTGTTAATTAAAATGTTGGAGGTTGCACCTTCGGAGGAGGGCAAAGGGGGGCACAGGGAAACTACCACCTCTGTCAAGGAGGCTTGCAGTAAGGGGGGAATCGAGGGTCCCTCCCTCCAGGGGGAGAAGAGGACCGCTTCCGAAGACCCGGAGGCCAAGGCCTCAAAGCGGGGAAGGAAATCACCGGAAGGTCCCGTGCCGGGAAGAGCCCCGGCCGCACAGTCTCCCCAAAGGAATCAGCCCTCCAGCAAGCCATAAGTAAAAAAGGGGGGTTTTGTAATAGGGGACATCCCTACTTTATTTCTAAGGTTAACCAAAGTTTTCACCATGTAGTTCAGATCTCAGCCCTTCTCAGCAGAGCTCATCTTCGGGGGACCTTCGTCCGAAGATGATGGAGAGCGAAACGCCTCCATCTGCCGCCCCGTCAGGCGGGGCGGATGACCCTGAGGTGTCGTCACGGAGGGTCTCCCCGAGTCCGGCGGGGCCGAGGAGTTCGGCACCCACTGGAGTACGGCCGGTGAAGCTGCAGGATTTGCTCGAGAGGGCGTCTATCTTAGAAGATCACCGCACATTAATGAGTATGGTGATTGAAAGGATCTCATCCGCCGAGAGCGGGTTGTATGAGGCCATCGAAAGTTTACTGACGGGGTTTGAGGTATGCAAAAAATGACATACCTTTTGACAGTTTTGCACATGGAGTGCGCCCTGTATAGATAGTAGCCCCTAAGACTTGGTATGCTGTCGAAAGTGATAGCGTGCCGAGGATCATAATCTCAGTTATAGAAAGTTGCCTTTCCTATGCAGGTGGTGGAACGATCGGTGGCCATCCGAACTGATGGAGCTGCCGAGCAGAAGCGGCAACTCAACGTTGCGGATGCGGACATCGCGCTGGTCAATAAACGACTTGACGAGTCACAAGGTAAGTGGTTGCTCCGCGGTCACCGAGTAAGGGAGCTGATGCCCGTTCTTACAATTTGTATGCTTGATGCAGATGGTGCCGCTGCTGTGGAAGACCTTCGAGCAGAGCTTGCTCGAGCCAAGGAGCAAGCCAGGAAAAGTGATGCGGCTGCCTCGAAGGCAGCGGAAGAGCTAAAAGCCGAAAAGGCTGTTCACTGCCGAAGCAGGGAGGAGATGGCCGGAATGGCCGTGAAATTAAAAGATGCTACCGACCGCTATGAGGTTCTTGAAAGAGAACGCCGAGCGGAGCAAGAGGACCTGAAGAAAGCCGTCGCCGAAGCCAAGGATGCCCGTAGTGCGATGCGGGCTATGAAGGAGGAACTGCGTCAGGCCGGAGACATTGCGGCTGGAAAGCCCTTTCTGCTGCGTAGGAAGTTCACGGATCCGAAGTATGCTCAGTTGGGCCAATTGTGTGGTGCGGAGGATCCTTATCTGGATTTGGCGGCGAGTGCGGCGGACGCAGTCGTGCACTTCCGAAGCCAGAAGGATCACGAAATGGAAGAGCTTTTCTGGTCTCAATTCCATAGTCCGGAGCGTCCACTTCCGTTGACTGATCGGTTGGCGGAGTGGGCTGAGCTGAATAGGTTGTCCGGACTTGCCATGACGGATGTGGTGGCTCATCTGTGGCCAGAAAGGCCCAAGCCGGAGAGTTATTTTGGCTTGTTGCAGCAATTCCTTGGGGTGGTGCCGCATATCGAGGCGATGCAGCGGTCGGCATGCATAGAGGGTGCACGGATGGCTCTTGCCCATGTTAAGACATACTGGGCGGAGATGGATGCCACCGCTGTTGCATCCCAGGGTTCGGACAAAAGCCAATTACCCGCCGAGCACTATTTTGAGGAAGTCCTGCAGGGCGCTCGTTTAATAGAGTTGCAGTGCTCGAAAGATGTTATGTATGATTTGTGAGATCATGTTTATAATGCAACAGCTTTTTATACTTGTGCGTTCAAGTATTGAACTATCTCCTGTGCGGCCGTATATGTATGTATAATCTAAAAGATGGTAGTCTTTGGCTTCAGCCCCCACGCACATGGTGCGGGGGTGTTTGCAAAAGAAAAGCGCTTTTCACACTTAATCCAACGTCTTGGTCCTTTGAAGGAGGTGATGGTGTAGCAAACTAGGCAACCAGACTATAATGCTTTATCACTTTCACTTAGCCATAGGAGCTCGAAGGTGGGGCTACGATATAGCCCCTAGAGGCACCGCGCTCTCCGAACTCGGGGCGCGTATGTGCCTGACCGGGAAGCGGTCCTTCGTCAAAGCGGAGGAATTCTAAACATTCCAGTAGTCGATCGAGTGGTTGACCAGTCTCTCGCTATATCATGACAGTCAGTTTTCGGCTTTCTCTACTGAGGTGCTCGCCCGGCCGAACCGGGGCATAATCGCAGTAGTTCTCCTGGTGCCACGTTAGCCGATGGAGCGGAACATAAGGCAGCAAAACACAGGAGTCGGGCAAACCCAACATTTGACCAAAGACATGATTCGGAGCTGATGCATATAAGGCCTAACTCGAGACGCCGAACACTCCCTGAGGTATTCGGTCTTTATGATACCGGGCAGAACAATGCCCTAAGCCCCTAGTGTCCAGGTACGGGCGAGAACTTCTGACGCGGCCGATGCCAAAACGCCAGCCTCCTCCTCGGTTATGGTAGGAAACCGGGGGATCTGTATCAACAAGAGACAGTAAGAAAGGTTTACGCAGGGTCTTAATCTGAAAAGAATCCTTGTAACGGGTCCCTGCTGCACGTCTGCGCCTGTGTCTCCGTTGTGCTGTATCCTGGACGGGTGTAGCACGTGCTTCATCTGTAAAGGAGAAGAACTTAGTTTGGAAAAAATATCGTGCAAAAGATGTATTAAAATAAAGTATGATAAAGTTGAGCTTTATTGGCTCTCATTGTTTATACGTGCAGCCCAGTATGCGGCGGGGAAGCCCCTTGTTTATTTATGCCGGACTCGCCTAACCGTGTCCAAGGTCTGAATGACCTGTTTTTAGGGGCTTTGACCAGCAAGGTCGGATTAGTGTGCGGCTGTCAAAGCAGTCTTGCGTTTTCCGTGGTCGAGGAACACTCAGATTTACCCTTTACTGAGATTATGCTGCGTGGACCAGGCATTTTAAGCGTAAGAGACGCGTAATGCGGTATTGTGTTAAAGCGGGCGAATGCTTCGCGTCCTAGTAGTGCTTGATGGCTACTTTTGAATGGGGCGATATGGAAAATGAGCTTTTCGCGACGGAGGTTGTCGGATGAACCGAACACGACCTCTAGTAGTACAGAGCCTGTACAATTGGCATAAAGGCCAGGCGTCACTCCTTTGAAGGAAGTGCTGCTATGGTGAATTTTGGTAGGGTCTATCCCCATTCTGCGGACGGGGGTCCTGGTATAGCAGGTTTATATTGCTGCCGCCATCCATTAGGACTTGTGTGAATTGTAGTCCGTCGATTATGGGATCCAGTACCAAAGCAATCCCTCATGTGTTTCGAACGCTTCTGGAGTAATCCTGATGGTCGAAAGTAATTGGTTTAAACATCCAATTTCGGGACTCTGCTGGGGTGGACCGTGCGGCGCGTGTTTTAGCAGGTGCCGCACTATTTTTCCGTGTTACCACATGAAGTGAGTTCACTGTTTTGACTTCTAGTTGGAAAGTCATCTATTTTCCGGCGTGCTGCTTGTGGGGTTTGTCGTCGTCCTCGCTTGGTGTGTCGAGCCCCTTGCGTTCAGCGTTAAGTCGGCCGGACTGCTTGAAGACCCAACAATCTCTGTGGGTATGGTTTGCAGGCTTCCCGGGGGTACTATGTATTTGACATATCCTATCCAAAATTTTGTTTAGTTTGGATAGCTCGTCAATATTGTCCTTGAGGGGCAGTGTTTTATTATTCGGCCGAGAGCTTTTGAATCCGGCGTTGCCCGCCATGCTATTTGGGCCATTTTCCTTATTCCGACGCTGATCTTTTCTGCGTCGTGTTTTCCCATTTCCATCCCTGACTTCGGATGTACTCGGGTCGCTGGTGCTGCATCTAGCCAGCCAGCTGTCTTCCCCCGCGCAAAAGCGGGTCATGAGGCTTGTTAGTGCAGCCATTGTTCTTGGTTTTTCCTGGCCGAGGTGTCTGGCGAGCCATTCGTCTCGGACGTTATGCTTAAAGGCTGCTAAGGCTTCGGCGTCCAGACAGTCGACTATTTGGTTCTTTTTGGTGAGGAACCTATTCCAGAATTTGCATGCTGACTCTCCGGGCTGTTGAGTTATGTGACTTAGATCGTTTGCATCCGGAGGGCGGACATAAGTCCCCTGAAAATTTGCTTGAAACGCATCCTCGAGCTCTTCCCAACTTCCAATGGTGTTTTCCGGGAGGCTTTTGAGCCAATGCCGAGCTGGCCCTTTAAGCTTGAGGGGTAAGTATTTTATGGCATGGAGATCGTCTCCTCTGGCCATATGTATGTGTAGGATATAATCCTCAATCCAGACTCCATGGTCTGTTGTTCCGTCATATGCCTCTATGTTTACGGGTTTGAATCCCGCTGGAAATTCATGATCCAGTACCTCATCGGTGAAACATAGTGGGTGTGCAGCGCCCCTGTATTTGGGTGTGCCATTGTCTTCAAACACTCGGCGGGTTGTGTTGCTTCCTGGAGTCTTCTTTTTTGGCCCATAGATGGACCTGACCGGGTCATCCTTTTTGCGAGGATCCTTATGTGGATCGTGTGCCGGCTTGTGTGCGGCGCCCCTTGCCGCTCTTAGCCTGTCATCTGGTCGTCTATCCGGCCAGGCGGCCTCTTTCTTTTTTGACTGTGGGGGCTCTACGGCCTCCTCGTCAAATTCGAGCAACAGCTTGCGCTTCGGGTAGCTCTTTGCCTGGTGACTATCACCATATTTATCTGCGGTATTGAGTACTTTGCTCCATCTCATTCTGAGTGCGTCCTCCGCTGTTTTGAGCTTCCGCTTTTGCTTCTTCAAACTTCTTGCAGTGGCGATGAGCCTTTTATGAAGGTTCTTATGCTCCGGTGATGTGTCCGGCGTGAGATCGTCTGAACTGTTGTTTTTGCCGGGGATGGGTTGCTTGTCCAATTCATCCTGTTCGGATGGTTGCTTGGTGACATGTTCGTCGTCCACTACTTCGCCCTGCTCTAAGGCCGGGTCAGTATGGGTCCGTTGTTATCAAGGCGGGACTTCGGGCGGCGCTTGCGTCGCCGTTTTGGTTGTTTGTCGGGGGAGTTGTCCTTCACCACATCCCGTTGTTCCTTGTTATCGCTTCCTTTTGGTGCATCCACCATGTATACGTCGTGAGTTGAGGTGGCTTTCCAGTGCCCAGTAGGCGCTGGTTCTTGGTCGTCTCCGGTATTGTCGTCCATACCGTTGATGTCTTTAGAGTCGAAGTCTAGCATGTCGGTTAGATCGTCGACAGTGGCTACTAAGTGGGTGGTGGGTGGGCTTTGAATTTCTTCGTCATCCGCATCCTAACCGTCCTGACCGCAGTCCGGCCAGGGCTCTCCTGATAATGAGAGATACTTTAGCGAACTCAAGATGTCGCTGAAAGGTGAGTGTTGAAAGATGTCCGCAGCGGTGAACTCCATGATCGGCGCCCAATCGGATTCAATTGGAGGGGGCGCAGGAGGTTCGGAGTCCGGCGAGGAGTCCGGCGCCTCGGAGTCACGAGCTTCATGAGGGACAAGGTCAGTGTTCGGCTCTATCACCGTAGAGGTTGCAGCCCCCGAGGCGGTGTCTAGCCACCCATCCTCGATCTGCGCAACTGGCTCCGAATTGAAGATCGGAGCGGACTCGTGTGCGGCCTCCAGGGTACTGTCCGGCTGCAGAGCTAAATCATGCCCGTCGTGACAGTGCGGCGCGCTCGGCTGTGGCTCGAATCCATCGAAGATCAAGTCCTCGCGGATGTCAGCCGTGAAGTTCAAACTTCCAAATCTGACCTGACGGCCAGGGGCGTAGCTTTCGATCTGCTCCAGATGGCCAAGCGAATTGGCCCGCAGTGCAAAGCCGCCGAATACGAAGATCTGTCCAGGGAGAAAGGTCTCACCTTGGACTGCGTCGTTGTTGATGATCGAAGAAGCCATCGAGCCTATCGGTGACGACACAGAGGAACTCTCAATGAAAGCACCAATGTCGGTGTCAAAACCGGCGGATCTCGGGTAGGGGGTCCCGAACTGTGCGTCTAGGCGGATGGTAACAGGAGACAAGGGACACGATGTTTTACCCAGGTTCGGGCCCTCTTGATGGAGGTAAAACCCTACGTCCTGCTCAATTGATATTGATGATGTGGGTATTACAAGAGTAGATCTACCACGAGATCAAGGAGGCTAAACCCTAGAAGCTAGCCTATGGTATGATTGTTGTTCGTCCTATGGACTAAAGCCATCCGGTTTATATAGACACTGGAGAGGACTAGGGTTACACAGAGTCGGTTACAATGGTAGGAGATCTACATATCCGTATTACCAAGCTTGCCTTCCACGCCAAGGAAAGTCCCATCCGGACACGGGACGAAGTCTTCAATCTTGTATCTTCATAGTCTTGGAGTCCGGCCGATGATGATAGTTCGGCTATCCGGACACCCCCTAGTCCAGGACTCCCTCACACCTCATTATCGAGTATTCCAGTCTCCTGTCGGAGGAAGAATCCTGGACTATGTTGCTCATGTCCATCTGTCAGCCCCGATTCCTGTTGGTAAGCGCACCTACAGTTTCCACGGTGGTTATGGCGCTACTCCTGAGCGTGTCAGCCAGCTTGCCACCATGGCAGCAATCACTGGTCTTTGTCAAGAAAGCATGGTGCCAGAGAACCGTGCTTATCGATATTATCCCACCGTCGCCGAGAATCCTAGGCGGATCCAATTTTCGTCTGTCGACCCTCAAGATGACCCGGCTATCCTCGCCATGTCCCGTTTCATGACGGCTGAGTGTCTTCTTATTTCCGAGTTAGTCCGAGATGCCATTCAAGCTAGGAGATTACTTGGTGTTGCGCTACCTCAGTCTCCGCCAGTTTCTCCAACCCCTCCGCCTTGTCCCTCCGGAGTTTCGGAGTCAGCAGTTCCACTCGCTACTCCCTTAGCTTCCTCGTCAGTTTACGAGCGTTTGCTCAAGCGTAGAATGTAATCCTTCGTGTAGTGCTTGTGCATCTGCTGTAGTATCATGCTTGTGTGTGCTCCTGTTGGAACAAATTTGTAGCTTGGTTGCTGTGTACTTTGTTGGAATAAATCGGTTTCTCGTGCTTCACTGTTTTGAATCCTCGGTGTTACCCCCTTATGGAGATTTCTCCTCGACCGACGCCGAATCAGAAGAAGCCATGAGCCGTACAGACATACTCCAAGGCATTAAAAACAATGGGGTTCTCAGCTGACAGCATCATGTGCAAACATCCGCCTGGATGCAAATTGTATTCTGATCAGACTTTCAGTAATAAGTACCCATCAGAGGTACACCTTTATCGCAGCAATGATTAAATCAGCAAGAGAACGAAATTGGATCCAAGTGCATCATGCATTCCCAGTCAAAGGTATGGTCTGTACACGATGATTAAATCTACCATAAGTCAAATTTACAACATTACGACACCCAGAAGTCAGTCCAAATACGCAATGAATTCAATAATGGCAGTCAGACAATTCTTGTCATATAAATAATTAGCTGTCGGACTGACCAGAATATATATATATATGTCATTCCATTCACCAAGAAAATCAGTCACGTCCTTCTTCACAATTTATTGGCAATGTGTACAAAGACAAGGTTCCTAGTCTGCCTCAATAGAGTATGAATGGATTCCCATGCAAGATAGTCAGTCTTATCAAATAAAATCCTGCAAAAGCTTCTAGCATAAGGTACCCAGTCTTCCCTAGCAATTCCTTAAGGGGGGGAGCCTATGAGGTACGGTACCCAGTCTTCCTCAATAAGATATCCACCAAAGGCTTCGAGCACAAGCCATCCAGTTTTCCTCAGCACGACACCCCGGTGGTCTTCAAATGCAAGCTGTCCAATATTGTTTACAACGACACTAGCACAAGACATTAAAATTATGGATTGTTAGCATATGGCAGTGTTTTTGAAGTGGCAGATCTGCAACTGCTTGGTCTGAAACAAAAACCAATCACAGTCTTGGCAGTAATTATCAAGATCAGCCCCACAAGGTGATATTATTAATCCGGCCCCTGTCTGGCATAATCAACAATAGTGTTGAGATCAGTACAACCACGCGTGAAACGGATAAATACACCAAGATTCAAGACATGAAACGGACCAAGGTATGATTGCAAAATATTGTACATGACAGTATTCAGGGCCATGAAAATAATCAAGGATATGTATAAGGCCCCGCTCTTTCAGTTAAGAATCCAGACAAAGAAAGTAGTAATGAAAGAACAAGACCAACAATACAAATATGCCGGTTATTCTGTGAGCAATGTGGTATGTATGCCCAAGACAGACCTATTCCATATCAAACCCCGTGAAGCTACGCCTAAAGGTCTACTTCATTCTAGTAAGGACCTCATGGAAAGGCAACCAACTTGATCCACAATATGCTCAGAACTATCAGCATTAAACGCCCGAGTCTGTCAAGTTCGAACCCAGGATAGCTCAATATATTAACCTCAACGCCTGCGATGGAGCATCGCATAGACTGTTATCCCTAGAGAGATACCGGCAAAAAAGAAGAATCTTCTTGAGAATGCCTACTTGGAGGAGTGTTATCTCTCGCATATGGGAAACAATTAAAGAATAGCATGTGAAAGGGATTCTTTGCCAAGATCACCGCCAGTCGAGTCTGTATCAGGAGAGGGTGCATTTTTTACCAGTCACGGCAAGCGACAGTCAAACCTTTCGTACAACTTGGGTACTCAAGACTGTGAAACCAGTCAACATAGGTCAGAAACTCTCACAAGATGCCAGAATCAATTAACTAAAGAGGTATGATCCACCTCACTATTCTGAGTCCAGAAAGGCATGCATATAATCAAGGAACCCGCTGCCTGGATAGAATAAATTCTTCGTTCCATGGGACGATGTGTTCCCCAACCTCGTGGAATATTCTCGGTACTCGATAAAAGAATAACATCTCCAGCAAGGATCAAAATCGAGAAGGAAACGAATGTCAGAAGATCTTTTGGACCCTATCTCAGCCAACGAATAGGAAAGAAAGAGTTGAGTCAAGATGAACAAGAATGTATGAGGCAAGTCATGTCCATAGGTTAGATACGGTGAAGCAAACCACCCTAAATCAAGGCAGCCAGTCAGATCCAATTCAGTGGAAATATTATATGAGAACAAATAAAAGAAACCTGAGTTGGAAACGGTTTCCCTGAGCAAACCAAATCTCGAGGACGAGATTTCTTTAAGGGGGGGAAGGTTTGTAACAGCCTGGATTTCTGCCCTTTTCTTTTTCCCTTGATTTTCTTGGATCTCCTGGATTGTTTTGCTTTTTCGTGGCTATGTGGTTCTGAAACTTGGGAAGATCATGTCTTCCTAGGTTTAAAGTGGCTTGTCATCCTCATCATCATACTGAAACCCTGTCATTTTCATCTTTGACCTAACCCAATATTCTTTTTATTGGGAATATTCCTTTTCTGATAAAGGAATAACCCTTTAAAACCCTAGGTTGTGAAGCAACCTATATTTCTGTCACTCCAAAAATCCCCAAATAATTATCATAATTCCTTTGGGTGATATATAGCTCAAATATGCCTAAACATTTCCTTGGCCAGTTCAAAAATAATTCCCCAATATTCCTTTTTTCTATTCTGTCCTGAATGGCACTTTGTGAAGGAAGTGTCATTTATATTTTTCCTAGTGACTCCCAACCTTTTTGGTCATGTTTATATGTCCAAATAATTGCCTCCTGCACAAGTTCAATTTTATTTGCCTAGCCAATCTTCCTCGGTGATTTTTCAAAGTTTCTGTCAAACAAAAAGCTTTGTGAAGGAAGTACTAGCTAGGAATACCCAAATGAGTTGAACTTTTGCACACTCCTTATTATACTCATATTAACTCCCTCCACCCATTTGCAGACCCATCCAATCATCTATGTGAGCAAAGGAGCAAATCTTTATTTCTGGCAATATTTTCAGGTTGTGAAGCAAGTATATTTTATATTGCTTCAAAAATCTGGATAAATTACCAGATCCTTATTCTACCCATAAATCATCTCTCCACCCATTTTGGCATCATTTCGTTGATCCATTTGATCACCATAATTATTTCAAGTTTCTGGACAGAAATGATGTTTGTAAAGCAAGTGCCATTTTGGGTTGTCCATTTGGCATGAGCTTTTTGCAGCATCTTTATATGTCCATATAATGAGGATTTGCCAAGTTGGAACCCATTCCATAACACCATGTGAGTGCACCATCATGATCTAGTTTCTGGACCATTTAGGTCAGTTGTGAAGCAACTGCAGTAAAACTTGGTCCATTTACCCTCAAAACCTCCAGGATGAAAGTCCTTCGATAGATAAACCTCCCAGACAAGCTATTTACTGAGTTACCTAGCTGGTGTCCCCACTGCACAGCACAAACACTTGGTTGCTGATTTACTTTGGAGCTAAGTGCAAATCTCTTCTTTGCCCCTGGAACAATGTGACGCCCCCGATTCGATCGTACACTAATCATGCACGCAAACGTGTACGATCAAAATCAGGGACTCACGGGAAGATATCACAACACAACTCTAAAACATAAATAAGTCATACAAGCATCATAATACAAGCCAGGGGCCTCGAGGGCTCGAATACAAGTGCTCGATCATAGACGAGTCAACGGAAGCAACAATATCTGGGTACAGACATAAGTTAAACAAGTTTGCCTTAAGAAGGCTAGCACAAACTGGGATACAGATCGAAAGAGGCGCAGGCCTCCTGCCTAGGATCCTCCTAACTACTCCTGGTCGTCGTCAGCGGCCTGCACGTAGTAGTAGGCACCTCCAGTGTAGTAGGAATCATCATCGACGGTGCCGTCTGGCTCCAGGGCTCCAGCATCTGGTTGCGACAACCAGAAAGAAAGGAAAGGGAAAAAAGAGGGGGAGAAAGCAACCGTGAGTACTCATCCAAAGTACTCGCAAGCAAGGAACTACTCTACATATGCATGGGTATATGTGTAAGGAGGCCATATCAGTGGACTGAACTGCAGAATGCCAGAATAAGAGGGGGATAGCTAGTCCTATCGAAGACTACGCTTCTGGCAGCCTCCGTCTTGCAGCATGTAGAAGAGAGTAGATTGAAGTCCTCCAAGTAGCATCTCCAAGTAGCATCTCCAGTAGCATCGCATAGCATAATCCTACCCGGCGATCCTCCCCTCGTCGCCCTGTGGAAAAGCGATCACCGGGTTGTCTGTGGAACTTGGGAGGGTGTGTTTTATTAAGTATCCGGTTCTAGTTGTCATAAGGTCAAGGTACAACTCCAAGTCGTCCTGTTACCGAAGATCACGGCTATTCGAATAGATTAACTTCCCTGCAGGGGTGCACCAACTTACCCAACACGCTTGATCCCATTTGGCCGGACACACTTTCCTGGGTCATGCCCGGCCTCGGAAGATCAACACGTCGCAGCCCCACCTAGGCAAAACAGAGAGGCCAGCACGCCGGTCTAAACCTAAGCGCACAGGGGTCTGGGCCCATCGCCCATAGCACACCTGCACGTTGCGAGGGCGGCCGGAAGCAGACCTAGCCTAGCAGGCGTTCCAGTCCAATCCGGCGCGCGCCGCTCCGTCGCTGACGTCTGAAGTGCTTCGGCTGATACCACGATGCCGGGATACCCATAACTACTCCCACGTAGATGGTTAGTGCGTATAGGCTCGTAGCCAACTCAGATCAAATACCAAGATCTCGTTAAGCGTGTTAAATATCTGTGAACACCGAACAGGGCCAGGCCCACCTCTCTTCTAGGCGGTCTCAACCTGCCCTGTCGCTCCGCCACAAAGATCCACTCGCGAGTGCTCCACCAGCCGACCCGTCTTTGGTCACCACATGTATCATGTATAACGTATATAGTATATACCCGTGATCACCTCTCGAGTGATCACGGCCCGATAGTATAGCATAGCAGACAGACAAGAATGTAGGGCCACAGATGAAAATACTAGCATCCTATACTAAGCATGTAGGATTGCAGGTAAAGGTAACAACAGTAGTAGCAAGGACAGGCTATGCAGCAGTATAGGATTAACTGAAAGCAGTAACATGCTACACTACTCTAATGCAAGCAGTATAGAGTAGAATAGGTGATATCTGGTGATCAAGGGGGGGGCTTGCCTGGTTGCTCTGGCAAGAGAAAGGGGTCGTCAACTCCGTAGTCGAACTGGGCAGCAGCAGCGTCGGTCTCGGTGTCTAGCGGAAGAAGAGGGGGAAGAAACAATGAATACAATGCAAACAGATGCATGACGATGCATGACATGACAAGTATCGATGCTAGGTGTGCCCTAACGCGGTAGGAGGTGATACCGACGAAGGGGGAAGACATCCGGGAAAGTATTCTCGGTGTTCCGTGTTTTCGGGAAGAGGAGCCGGAGGGGGAAAGTTGCGAGTTTGATATGTTAGGGGTGTGTGGCGGACAAAAGGGTTGCGTATCCGGATTCGTCTCGTCGTTCTAAGCAACTTTCATGTTGAAAATATTTTAATCCGAGTTACGGATTAAAAGATATGATTTTTTTAAAGATTTTATTAATTTCTGAAATTTAATTAATTATTTAATTAATTCGAAAAACAGATTAATGACATCAGCATGATGTCATGCTGACATCAGCAGTCAACAGAGTTGACTTGGTCAACCTGACGTGTGGGTCCCTCATGTCATACTCTATTTACTCTAATTAGGATTTAACTAATCTAATCACAGTTTAAATAACTCACAATAGTTAATTAGGTTAACTAAACAAGATTAATTAAGTTAATTAATTCACTAATTAATTGATTATTTATTTATTTATTTTATTAATTCATTTTTATTTTATTTCTTTTTCTTTTCTTCTTTTTTTTAAACGTTCTGGGGGCCGGGCCCCACATGTCTGTGGCCCATAGGGGCCCTTAGCGGGCACGGGCGCTGCAGGTAACAGGCGCGGGCGTGGTGGCCGGCCCCCAACAAGGCGCCCGAGGGGGGCGCCGGCGAGGCGCAGAGCGGGTCGAGGCTGGCGGGGCGCCACCGGCGACCGCACAAGCGGCAGCAGGGCGTAGGGGGCCCATGGTGGCACGTAACGAGGAGGACAAGGCACGGGGAGGCAGTCGTGGGTTCAGGGGAGGGGGAGCAGCGGGGGAGGCCGATGGCCACGGCGAACTAGGCAGGGCGCGGGTGTCTTCGAGCGGTGCAGTGGGGCGAGGCCACCATGGCGACGGTGCACGCGCAGCCCGACTGGTCCCCGGCGCCGGCTGGGGCGGAGGAGGGCGTCGGCCAGATGCTCGCGGGGGCGCGCGCGGGGTAGCGCGGGGGAGACAGAGAGGAGGGAGGTGCGGTGCTCACTGCGGGGAGTAGGGTCCGAGGCAGTGGGGGTCGAGGAGGAGTCGGGGATGACTGGGCGACGGGGAGGAGGCGCGTGGAGCTCCGGGCGGCGGCGGATCGGTCCGGCATGGTAACGTGATTCCGGCGAGGGGGGCTCCAAGCGGTGGTGGCGCCGGGACCAAGACCCAACTCCAGATCGAGGGCGGCGCGTGGACGGGCACCGGGGCGACTCGGGGTGAGGCGAGGAGGCGTCCGGCGAGGGGGGGTGACGGGCGACGCCGGCGACGCGGGATCTGGCTCCCCTGCCTCGATCCAGACGAGGGAGAGAGGGGAACGTGGGAGGAGCGAGTGGGGGAGTGGACGATTGGGGTGGCGGCTAGGGTTGCGGGGGGGGATAAGGAGAGGAGTGGGGTTGGCCGATTGGGCCTTTGGCCGGTTGGGCTGGCCCGTTCGGGCGGAGGAGGCCAGCTGGGCCACTTGGCCCAGCGGGGGGGGTCTGTTGTTTTTGTTTTGTTTTGTTTTCCTTTCATTTGTTTCTTTTTATTTATTTTCCTTTCTCTTTTATTCAATTTAAAATATTTATGCATTTTCTAAAAACGTGTTTACTTCACCATAATTATCTATGCAACATTTGACACGGTCCGAACATTTTGTTTTAAAGTTTGAAAACTTTGTTTGTTTGCCAAAAATTCAAATTTGAATTCGAATCGTTTTGAACTAACGCGAGATTAGTGACAGTAACATAGGTGACATGGCGTCATTAGCAGAGGTTACTGTAGCTTTCTTATCCGGGCGTCACAATTCTCCTCCACTACAAGAAATCTCGTCCCGAGATTTAAGAGGGGAGTAAGGGGGAAAGTTCTGGTTATTCTAATGGATCCTCTCGAAGAAGTTAATCCCTTTCGTTGATGTCTTCAATTCTTTATTCCAAAGCATCATGATGAAGTTGTCGTCCTTTCTTTGGGGAACTCCATCGTACTTACGAATAGGTAAGGGGCAGCTCTACAATGATAGGATGTTATAAGGGAAATTCATCTGGGGGTATCCCAAGAATGAACATATGAGTATCTCTCGAGTTGAACAAATGACACACATCGAGAGCAAAGTAAGACGGTGTAATAAGAAGTTTCAAGCGGATAGGCAATCATTCATTGCCTGAAGCAGAGTGCGAAAGGGGTTCAGAGCAACGGGAATAAGTATTGTGTCCGATACCAGAATAGATCAACAGGCAAGTGGCCCATGAATTACATACAAAGTCAAGCACGAGGAATAACTTTGACATCAGGTTGTACAGGAGAGTCAGGTTTCGACCCTGTGGAACTATGGGTTATGGGCCCACCATGTGGGTTAAAAGTAGGAAGGCGGTGATGTCTTGCACGATCATGCAAGTAAGGCATGTCAGAGGTTAGCCTGTCAGTTATATGTCAGCAACTACATCGGTACCAAGGCGAGGGACAAGGAGAACCATTTTCCTGCTCGTTGAAACGAGGCGGACCAATAGGCAAAGTTCTCGTCCATCGGTGGTTACTGAAATGTCATCAACAATAGTAACAGGGTCTTACTGACAGAGTTGTACACCGAGGTGTTTACATAAGCAGGAGAATAATACTGCTTAGATTATATAGACCTCAAGAAAGGTTAAACCAACCAATGGAAAGGAAAATAAGATTATTAGATTAAACAGAACAATGAAAAGGAAAATGTGTTTAAACACATATATCAGGGGGTATATCCTTCCCAAGGGCAAGCAACGCATGATATTCATGACGGGATATAACGTAGAAAACCCCTTTAGGAAAGGGAAGAGAAATTTTCATGACATTACCCATACAACGGTGTTTGGATAATTGATCAAGAAGCATTTAGCATTGGGCTTTAAATGTTCTTGTTGAAAATCGGAGTACCACAGACATGCTTCGAGATAGCATTGACATGGTCTTCAAGCAAAAATCGGATTTTGGATACACAAAGGATCCATCAGGATAAACTCATTAAACAGGCATTCAGTTTCCTCATGGAAAAATGATTAACCTTGTTACAAAGGAAACTATAACACTAGGTCCTCTGGTCCGGTGTGCTAGGCATGACATCACCTTACCGGGGCATATAGGGACCAATGTTATAACTCTTGAAAAGTTGTCCCAACCATCGTATCTGACCGAGATTCAGATCCGGTTGGTGTCATGATACCTCAGACTCAGGATGTCCGAGAAGAAAAGGTGCAACACAAATAGACGAAAAGACATTTCAAGATTCTCAGGAAATGAACTATGGAAGCAAGTTCCGAAACCAGAGTTCATCATTAAACCAAGGAGAGGATGAGGAAGTGGCTGACGAACTCAGCGATAATTTAACGAGGTATCCAAAAAGATGCATCTCCTCAATTATGTGGATAAGGAGATAGCATTTGTCCGATCAAATGATATAATGAAGCATGCTCGAGGACAACATACACAATTAAACATTGGTTGAAAGGTGCGCCCGAAATATGGGTTGGTCTACACGACCAATGTCAGAATGGTGATTCAATAATCAATAGTCTAAGAATGAACGGTTGACCATTAACTTCAAAGCAATAGGGTTGCTAGAAGTACAGAATCCAAACAGCATAGTTCACTTGTTGGTACCCCGGTTGGAATCAACCGAGGACCAAGAAAGAATGGTGATGGTGAGAAGTATCACTATACCAAGAATTTCTTAAGAGGTGGAGCAATCCTCACCACATCCTTGATATTAAAAGATGGTAATACTCCAAGGTAAGGAAGAACAAATGCTGGATAGTAGGGATCTCAAGGTATAACTCAAAACACGAACAATTTTGTGTTGAACGGAAGGCAAATAAGTGGTCAAAGGTAACACAAATCATCAGGGGCAAGGATGGTATTTCTTATCATGAACTCAATTGATATCCTGGAAGAGCTCATAAGGTTGATGATAATCACGACACATTTGTCGAGAGATTTCATGAAGATGTAATCAATCAGTGACAACATCAAGTCAAAGGAATAATGAAGCGGAAGGTTATTGGAACCATGGGTAGGACACAAACTTGAAATCAAGCTTGTTGTTCAAGGCGAACTGATATGACGAGGAAGATCGATGTAAGTTTAGCTCATCATCGAAAATTGTGCTCCGAAAAGGAGGACCAGGTAGCACGGTTTAAAATTTAGCCGATCAGGCTAGGAAAGACTTAAAGGATTAATAAAATCGTAAGCAACGAAAATTACTTAGGGTTATCGAACCAAAATGTGGAATCGTTGTTCTCGATTGATGACAACCCAGAACCCGAGAAAATTGGAATTTGTGAGAAATAATAGTTGATGAAGAACCCATAATAAGTTATGCAGCCCCATGATATTCTTGAGATACCAAGGGGGTAATACTCGACGACAAATCAAAGTAGAGGTTGGACTGGGGTATTACTCTGTAGAAGACAAGTGCTTAAACTTGCACGAGAAATGGTATTTAAAGGAGATCATGGTCGGAACCATGATTGCAAAAGGCCAGATTCCAGATATAAGATGTACTTATACCAAGGGAATAATTAATTTAAGAGAAGCTTTAATGATAAGATCTACATCGTGTCCATGGGCATGAACACAAAGTTCAAGGTCGACTCCCACTTCCATAATGCATAACCTTCCATTCACTTCTCGTTCTCAAAGAAGTTGTATGGTAGAAAATTATCTGCTAAACACTAGAAGGGTTGACTTGTCAAAACCTTCTGGTTCATACGGTTTTTAAGGAAGGTATAGGTTCAACCCAATGGGGCTTCTTAGAAACATATACCACAAGTTTCAAGAGTAAATATCACAAGCTCGAAAGCAGAGCAAGGTTGAGAAGGTAGATGATACAATTTACCAAAGGCATTATGTATCCAAGGGAAGGCTCACAAGGTTATTGAATATGAAGGACAATGTCGGATAAAATACATTAAAGGATCTGTCGATCCATAGCAGAGCTGATGTGAGCATCGGCACACAATCAGAGGAAGTAACAATGCAAGGGCATTGGATAATAGAAACAACTAACTAATCCAGAGCTCAAATGCAAAGAAATTATGATTTCCAAATTAAAGGAACAGAAGCAATGTTCTGATTAGGGGTGGATAAGTTGAATAGCCTTAGGGGTACTATCGACGGCATTTGGATTGGTTGAGAACCAACTCTTGTTTAAAATGACGTCTGAGCCGGAAAGATAATTTAAAAGGATCAACTGATGATTGCGTGCATTCGCACTCATGTTGAATCAAAAGGATCAAAATGACGATGCCTAAGGATACTAACGAATATTGCCAGACATATGGAAAGCATCCATCATGCAAGTAGACAAGTATGACAGAGCAATAAGCTACTAAGGATTTTTGGGGGATCGAATAGTATTTTAAAGACCATTGTGAAACACATGAACAACTAGGGATGAGCGGATACTCGACAAGTGCGAGGAATTTTCAATAGGGATATTCATGTGGTAAAGAACTACAAGGCAGTAAGCTTAAAGGATTTTCGGAACAACAAAGAGTATTTCAGGACATCTTGCAATAACAAGATCAAGGGGGAATGATTGTATGAATGGCAAGTGTAAGCAGTTTTTCATAGGGGTTGACGGTGGAAGGAAATCGCAAATGCGATGGCACAAAGACTCAAGAGAACATCGTAGAGTAACTTCGGAATCTTCTAGTGCAGCAGGCGATCATTTGAAGTGAGGGGCTCTCCGTGAGCAAGTATTATCGAGAACCTAAAGTTAGTTTTGTTTTTAGCAAAATCATTTAACCCGAATAGAAGAGAGCTCAGAGTCCTAGAGTATAGGCGAGGAGTAAAAGATCCTATTACCACCCAATGGCGACGTGGGCCCATGGGCCGCACAGCCATGTTAGTAAAAGTTTTGTAAAGTCTAGACTCGACTTCGGCAAAGGAGTTGGAAGGGGGATTCCTACAGGCAGTCGGCTCTGATACCAACTTGTGACGCCCCCGATTCGATCGTACACTAATCATGCACGCAAACGTGTACGATCAAAGTCAGGGACTCACGGGAAGATATCACAACACAACTCTAAAACATAAATAAGTCATACAAGCATCATAATACAAGCCAGGGGCCTCGAGGGCTCGACTACAAGTGCTCGATCATAGACGAGTCAGCGGAAGCAACAATATCTGGGTACAGACATAAGTTAAACAAGTTTGCCTTAAGAAGGCTAGCACAAACTGGGATACAGATCGAAAGAGGCGCATGCCTCCTGCCTGGGATCCTCCTAACTACTCCTGGTCGTCGTCAGCGGCCTGCACGTAGTAGTAGGCACCTCCAGTGTAGTAGGAATCATCGTCGACGGTGCCGTCTGGCTCCAGGGCTCCAGCATCTAGCTTCGACAACCAGAAAGAAAGGAAAGGGAAAAAAAGGGGGAGAAAGCAACCATGAGTACTCATCCAAAGTACTCGCAAGCAAGGAACTACTCTACATATGCATGGGTATATGTGTAAGGAGGCCATATCAGTGGACTGAACTGCAGAATGCCAGAATAAGAGGGGGATAGCTAGTCCTATCGAAGACTACGCTTCTGGCAGCCTCCGTCTTGCAGCATGTAGAAGAGAGTAGATTGAAGTCCTCCAAGTAGCATCTCCAAGTAGCATCTCCAGTAGCATCGCATAGCATAATCCTACCCGGCGATCCTCCCCTTGTCGCCCTGTGGAAAAGCGATCACCGGGTTGTCTGTGGAACTTGGAAGGGTGTGTTTTATTAAGTATCTGATTCTAGTTGTCATAAGGTCAAGGTACAACTCCAAGTCGTCCTGTTACCGAAGATCACGGCTATTCGAATAGATTAACTTCCCTGCAGGGGTGCACCAACTTACCCAACACGCTTGATCCCATTTGGCCGGACACACTTTCCTGGGTCATGCCCGGCCTCGGAAGATCAACACGTCGCAGCCCCACCTAGGCAAAACAGAGAGGCCAGCACGCCGGTCTAAACCTAAGCGCACAGGGGTCTGGGCCCATCGCCCATAGCACACCTGCACGTTGCGAGGGCGGCCGGAAGCAGACCTAGCCTAGCTGGCGTTCCAGTCCAATCCGGCGCGCGCCGCTCCGTCGCTGACGTCTGAAGTGCTTCGGCTGATACCACGACGCCGGGATACCCATAACTACTCCCACGTAGATGGTTAGTGCGTATAGGATCGTAGCCAACTCAGATCAAATACCAAGATCTCGTTAAGCGTGTTAAATATCCGCGAACGCCGAACAGGGCCAGGCCCACCTCTCTCCTGGGCGGTCTCAACCTGCCCTGTCGCTCCGCCACAAAGATCCACTCGCGAGTGCTCCACCAGCCGACCCGTCTTTGGTCACCACATGTATCATGTATAACGTATATAGTGAAGGGTTTCGTAGTAATTTCAAAAAATTTCCTACGCACACACAGGATCATGTGATGCATAGCAACGAGGGGAGAGTATTGTCTACGTACCCAACGCAGACCGACTGCGGAAGCGATGACACGACGTAGAGGAAGTAGTCGTACGTCTTCTCGATCCAACCGATCCAGCACCGAAACTACGGCACCTCCGAGTTCGAGCACACGTTCAGCTCGATGACGATCCCCGGACTCCGATCCAGCAAAGTGTCGGGGAAGAGTTTCGTCAGCATGACGGCGTGGTGACGATCTTGATGAACTACAGCAGCAGGGCTTCGCCTAAACTCCACTACAGTATTATCGAGGAATATGGTGGCAGGGGGCACCGCACACGGCTAAGGAATAGATCACGTGGATCAACTTGTGTCAACTTGTGTGTTTAGAGGTGCCCCTGCCTCCGTATAAAAGGAGGAGAGGAGGGGAGGCTGGCCGGCCAAGGGGGGGAGGCGCAGGAGAGTCCTACTCCCTCTGGGAGTAGGATTCCCCTTCCAATCCTAGTCCAACTAGGATTCCTCGGAGGGGAAAAGAGGAGGAGGGGGCCGGCCACCTCTCCTAGTCCTAATAGGACTAGGGGAAGGGGGGGCGCGCAGCCCATCTAGGGCAGCCCCTTCTCTTTTCCACTAAGGCCCACTATGGCCCAAATAGCTCCCAGGGGGGTTCCGGTAACCCTCCCGGTATTCCGGTAAAATCCCGATTTCACCCGGAACACTTCCGATATCCAAATATAGGCTTCCAATATATCAATCTTTATGTCTCGACCATTTCGAGACTCCTCGTCATGTCCGTGATCACATCCGGGACTCCGAACAACCTTCGGTACATCAAAATGCATAAACTCATAATATAACTGTCATCGTAACCTTAAGCGTGCGGACCCTACGGGTTCGAGAACAATGTAGACATGACCGAGACACGTCTCTGGTCAATAACCAATAGCGGGACCTGGATGCCCATATTGGCTCCTACATATTCTACGAAGATCTTTATCGGTCAGACCGCATAACAACATACATTGTTCCCTTTGTCATCGGTATGTTACTTGCCCGAGATTCGATCGTCGGTATCTAATACCTAGTTCAATCTCGTTACCGGCAAGTCTCTTTACTCGTTCCGTAATACATCATCTCACAACTAACATATTAGTTGTAATGCTTGCAAGGCTTATGTGATGTGTATTACCGAGAGGGCCCAGAGATACCTCTCCGACAATCGGAGTGACAAATCCTAATCTCGAAATACGCCAACCCAACATCGACCATTGGAGACACCTGTAGTACTCCTTATAATCACCCAGTTACGTTGTGACGTTTGGTAGTACCCAAAGTGTTCCTCCGGTAAACGGGAGTTGCATAATCTCATAGTCATAGGAACATGTATAAGTCATGAAGAAAGCAATAGCAACATACTAAACGATCGGGTGCTAAGCTAATGGAATGGGTCATGTCAATCAGATCATTCTGCTAATGATGTGACCTCGTTAATCAAATAACAACTCATTGTTCATGGTTAGGAAACATAACCATCTTTGATTAACGAGCTAGTCAAGTAGAGGCATACTAGTGACACTTTGTTTGTCTATGTATTCACACATGTATTATGTTTCTGGTAAATACACTTCTAGCATGAATAATAAACATTTATCATGATTATAAGGAAATAAATAATAACTTTATTATTGCCTCTAGGGCATATTTCCTTCAGTCTCCCACTTGCACTAGAGTCAATAATCTAGATTACACTGTAATGATTCTAACACCCATGGAGCCTTGGTGCTGATCATGTTTTGCTCGTGGAAGAGGCTTAGTCAATGGGTCTGCAACATTCAGATCCGTATGTATCTTGCAAATCTCTATGTCTCCCACCTGGACTAGATCCCGGATGGAGTTGAAGCGTCTCTTGATGTGTTCGGTCCTTTTGTGAAATCTGGATTCCTTTGCCAAGGCAATTGCACCAGTATTGTCACAAAAGATTTTCATTGGACCCGATGCACTAGGTATGACACCTAGATCGGATATGAACTCCTTCATCCAGACTCCTTCATTTGCTGCTTCCGAAGCAGCTATGTATTCCGCTTCACATGTAGATCCCGCTACAACGCTTTGTTTAGAACTGCACCAACTAACAGCTCCACCGTTTAATGTAAACACGTATCCGGTTTGCGATTTAGAATCGTCCGGATCAGTGTCAAAGCTTGCATCAACGTAACCTTTTACGGTGAGCTCTTTGTCACCTCCATATACGAGAAACATATCCTTAGTCCTTTTCAGGTATTTCAGGATGTTCTTGACCGCTGTCCAGTGATCCACTCCTGGATTACTTTGGTACCTCCCTGCTAAACTTATAGCAAGGCACACATCAGGTCTGGTACACAGCATTGCATACATGATAGAGCCTATGGCTGATGCATAGGGAACATCTTTCATATTCTCTCTATCTTCTGCAGTGGTCGGGCATTGAGTCTTACTCAACTTCACACCTTGTAATACAGGCAAGAATCCTTTCTTTGCTTGATCCATTTTGAATTTCTTCAAAATTTTGTCAAGGTATGTGCTTTGTGAAAGTCCAATTAAGCGTCTTGATCTATCTCTATAGATCTTAATGCCTAATATGTAAGCAGCTTCACCGAGGTCTTTTATTGAAAAACTTTTATTCAAGTATCCCTTTATGCTATCCAGAAATTCTATATCATTTCCAATTAGTAATATGTCATCCACATATAATATCAGAAATGCTACAGAGCTCCCACTCACTTTCTTGTAAATACAGGCTTCTCCGAAAGTCTGTATAAAACCAAATGCTTTGATCACACTATCAAAACGTTTATTCCAACTCCGAGAGGCTTGCACCAGTCCATAAATGGATCGCTGGAGCTTGCACACTTTGTTAGCTCCCTTTGGATCGACAAAACCTTCTGGTTGCATCATATACAACTCTTCTTCCAGAAATCCATTCAGGAATGCAGTTTTGACATCCATCTGCCAAATTTCATAATCATAAAATGCGGCAATTGCTAACATGATTCAGACGGACTTAAGCATCGCTACGGGTGAGAAGGTCTCATCGTAGTCAATCCCTTGAACTTGCCGAAAACCTTTTTGCGACAAGTCGAGCTTTGTAGACAGTAACATTACCATCAGCGTCAGTCTTCTTCTTAAAAATCCATTTATTCTCAATTGCTTGCCGATCATCGGGCAAGTCAACCAAAGTCCATACTTTGTTCTCATACATGGATCCCATCTCAGATTTCATGGCTTCAAGCCACTTTGCGGAATCTGGGCTCACCATCGCTTCTTCATAGTTCGTAGGTTCATCATGATCTAGTAGCATGACCTCCAGAACAGGATTACCGTACCACTCTGGTGCGGATCTTACTCTGGTTGATCTACGAGGTTCAGTAGTATCTTGATCTGAAGTTTCATGATCATTATCATTGGCTTCCTCACTAACTGGTGTAGGTGTCACTGAAACAGTTTTCTGTGATGAACTACTTTCCAGTAAGGGAGCGGGTACAGTTACCTCGTCAAGTTCTACTTTCCTCCCACTCACTTCTTTCGAGAGAAACTCCTTCTCTAGAAATGATCCATTCTTAGCAACGAATGTCTTGCCTTCGGATCTGTGATAGAAGGTGTACCCAACAGTTCCTTTGGGTATCCTATGAAGACACATTTCTCCGATTTGGGTTCGAGCTTATCAGGTTGAAGCTTTTTCACATAAGCATCGCAGCCCCAAACTTTAAGAAACGACAACTTTGGTTTCTTGCCAAACCACAGTTCATAAGGCGTCGTCTCAACGGATTTTGATGGTGCCCTATTTAACGTGAATGCGGCCGTCTCTAAAGCATATCCCCAAAATGATAGCGGTAAATCAGTAAGAGACATCATAGATCGCACCATATCTAGTAAAGTACGATTACAACGTTCGGACACACCATTACGCTGTGGTGTTCCGGGTGGTGTGAGTTGCGAAACTATTCCACAGTTTTTCAAATGTACACCAAACTCGTAACTCAAATATTCTCCTCCACGATCAGATCGTAGAACTTTATTTTCTTGTTACGATGATTTTCAACTTCACTCTGAAATTCTTTGAACTTTTCAAATGTTTCAGACTTATGTTTTATTAAGTAGATATACCCATATCTGCTTAAATCATCTGTGAAGGTGAGAAAATAACGATATCCGCCACGAGCCTCAATATTCATCGGGCCACATACATCGGTATGTATGATTTCCAACAAATCTGTTGCTCTCTCCATAGTACCGGAGAACGGGTGTTTTAGTCATCTTGTCCATGAGGCACGGTTCGCAAGTACCAAGTGATTCATAATCAAGTGGTTCCAAAAGTCCATCAGCATGGAGTTTCTTCATGCGCTTTATACCGATATGACCTAAACGACAGTGCCACAAATAAGTTGCACTTTCATTATCAACTCTGCATCTTTTGGCTTCAACATTATGAATATGTGTATTACTACTATCGAGATTCAATAAGAATAGACCACTCTTCAAGGGTGCATGACCATAAAAGATATTACTCATATAAATAGAACAACCATTATTCTCTGATTTAAATGAATAACCGTCTCCCATTAAACAAGATCCAGATATAATGTTCATGCTCAACGCTGGCACCAAATAACAATTACTTAGGTCTAATATTAATCCCGAAGGTAGATGTAGAGGTAGCGTGCCGACTGCGATCACATCGACTTTGGAACCGTTTCCCACGCGCATCGTCACCTCGTCCTTTGCCAGTGCCCGCTTATTCCGTAGTCCCTGTTTCGAGTTGCAAATATTAGCAACAGAACCAGTATCAAATACCCAGGTGCTACTGCGAGCTCTAGTAAGGTACACATCAATAACATGTATATCACATATACCTTTGTTCACCTTGCCATCCTTCTTATCCGCCAAATACTTGGGGCAGTTCCGCTTCCAGTGATCAGTCTGCTTGCAGTAGAAGCACTCAGTTTCAGGCTTAGGTCCACACTTGGGTTTCTTCTCTTGAGCAGCAACTTGCTTGCCGTTCTTCTTGAAGTTCCCCTTTTTCTTCCCTTTGCCCTTTTTCTTGAAACTAGTGGTCTTGTTAACCATCAACACTTGATGCTCCTTCTTGATTTCTACCTCCGCAGCTTTCAGCATTGCGAAGAGCTCGGGAATAGTCTTGTTCATCCCTTGCATATTATAGTTCATCACGAAGCTCTTGTAGCTTGGTGGCAGTGATTGGAGAATTCTGTCAATAACGCAATCATCTAGAAGATTAACTCCCAATTGAATCAAGTGATTATTATACCCAGACATTTTGAGTATATGCTCACTGACAGAACTGTTCTCCTCCATCTTGCAGCTATAGAACTTATTGGAGACTTCATATCTCTCAATTCGGGCATTTGCTTGAAATATTAACTTCAACTCCTGGAACATCTCATATGCTCCATGACGTTCAAAACGTCGTTGCAGTCCCGATTCTAAGCCGTAAAGCATGGCACACTGAACTATCGAGTAGTCATCAGCTTTGCTCTGCCAGACGTTCATAACATCTGGTGTTGCTCCAGCAGCAGGCCTGGCACCCAGCGGTGCTTCCAGGACGTAATTTTTCTGTGCAGCAATGAGGATAATCCTCAAGTTACGGACCCAGTCCGTGTAATTGTTACCATCATCTTTCAACTTTGCTTTCTCAAGGAACGCATTAAAATTCAACGGAACAACAGCACGAGCCATCTATCTACAATCAACATAAACAAGCAAGATACTATCAGGTACTAAGTTCATGATAAATTTAAGTTCAATTAATCATATTATTTAAGAACTCCCACTTAGATAGACATCCCTCTAATCCTCTAAGTGATTACGTGATCCAAATCAACTAAACCATGACCGATCATCACGTGAGATGGAGTAGTTTTCAATGGTGAACATCGTTATGTTGATCATATCTACTATATGATTCATGCTCGACCTTTCGGTCTCCGTGTTCCGAGGCCATATCTGCATATGCTAGGCTCGTCAAGTTTAACCTGAGTATTCTGCATGTGCAAAACTGGCTTGCACCCGTTGTAGATGGACGTAGAGCTTATCACACCCGATCATCACGTGGTGTCTGGGCACGACGAACTTTGGCAATGGTGCATACTCAGGGAGAACACTTCTTGATAATTTTAGTGAGAGATCATCTTATAATGCTACCGTCAATCAAAGCAAGATAAGATGCATAAAAAGATAAACATCACATGCAATCAATATAAGTGATATGATATGGTCATCATCATCGTGTGCTTGTGATCTCCATCTCCGAAGCACCGTCATGATCACCATCGACACCGGCGCGACACCTTGATCTCCATCGTAGCATCGTTGTCGTCTCGCCAATCTTATGCTTCCACGACTATCACTACCGTTTAGTAATAAAGTAAAGCATTACATCGCGATTGCATTGCATACAATAAAGCGACAACCATATGGCTCCTGCCAGTTGCTGATAACTCGGTTACAAAACATGATCATCTCATACAATAAAATTCAGCATCATGCCTTGACCATATCACATCACAACATGCCCTGCAAAAACAAGTTAGACGTCCTCTACTTTGTTGTTGCATGTTTTACGTGGCTGCTACGGGCTTAAGTAAGAACCAATCTCACCTACGCATCAAAACCACAACGATAGTTTGTCAAATAGACTCCGTTTTAACCTTCGCAAGGACCGTGCGTAGCCATACTTGGTTCAACTAAAGTTGGAGAGACAGTCGCCCGCAAGCCATCTCTGTGCAAAGCACGTCGAGGGAACCGGTCTCGCGTAAGCGTACGCGTAAGGTTGGTCTGGGTCGTCTCGTCCAACAATACCGCCGAACCAAAGTATGACATGCTGGTAGGCAGTATGACTTGTATCGTCCACAACTCACTTGTGTTCTACTCGTGCATATAACATCAACATAAATAACCTGGCTCGGATGCCACTGAAGGGTTTCGTAGTAATTTCAAAAAAAATCCTACGCACACACAGGATCATGTGATGCATAGCAACGAGGGGAGAGTATTGTCTACGTACCCAATGCAGACCGACTGCGGAAGCGATGACACGACGTAGAGGAAGTAGTCGTACGTCTTCTCGATCCAACCGATCCAGCACCGAAACTACGGCACCTCCGAGTTCGAGCACACGTTCAGCTCGATCCAGCAAAGTGTCGGGGAAGAGTTTCGTCAGCACGACGGCGTGGTGATGATCTTGATGAACTACAGCAGCAGGGCTTCGCCTAAACTCCACTACAGTATTATCGAGGAATATGGTGGCAGGGGGCACCGCACACGGCTAAGGAATAGATCACGTGGATCAACTTGTGTCAACTTGTGTGTTTAGAGGTGCCCCTGCCTCCGTATATAAAGGAGGAGAGGAGGGGAGGCTGGCCGGCCAAGGGGGGGAGGCGCAGGAGAGTCCTACTCCCTCTGGGAGTAGGATTCCCCTTCCAATCCTAGTCCAACTAGGATTCCTCGGAGGGGAAAAAGGAGGAGGGGGCCGGCCACCTCTCCTAGTCCTAATAGGACTAGGGGAAGGGGGGGCGCAGCCCATCTAGGGCAGCCCCTTCTCTTTTCCACTAAGGCCCACTATGACCCAAATAGCTCCCGGGGGGTTCCGGTAACCCTCCCGGTATTCCGGTAAAATCCCGATTTCACCCGGAACACTTTCGATATCCAAATATAGGCTTCCAATATATCAATCTTTACGTCTTGACCATTTCGAGACTCCTCGTCATGTCCGTGATCACATCCGGGACTCCGAACAACCTTCGGTACATCAAAATGCATAAACTCATAATATAACTGTCATCGTAACCTTAAGCGTGCGGACCCTACGGGTTCGAGAACAATGTAGACATGACCGAGACACGTCTTTGGTCAATAACCAATAGCGGGACCTGGATGCCCATATTGGCTCCTACATATTCTACGAAGATCTTTATCGGTTAGACCGCATAACAACATACGTTGTTCCCTTTGTCATCGGTATGTTACTTGCCCGAGATTCGATCGTCGGTATCTAATACCTAGTTCAATCTCGTTACCGGCAAGTCTCTTTACTCGTTCCGTAATACATCATCTCACAACTAACATATTAGTTGTAATGCTTGCAAGGCTTATGTGATGTGTATTACCGAGAGGGCCCAGAGATACCTCTCCGACAATCGGAGTGACAAATCCTAATCTCGAAATACGCCAACCCAACATCGACCATTGGAGACACCTGTAGTACTCCTTTATAATCACCCAGTTACGTTGTGACGTTTGGTAGTACCCAAAGTGTTCCTCCGGTAAACGGGAGTTGCATAATCTCATAGTCATAGGAACATGTATAAGTCATGAAGAAAGCAATAGCAACATACTAAACGATCGGGTGCTAAGCTAATGGAATGGGTCATGTCAATCAGATCATTCTGCTAATGATGTGACCTCGTTAATCAAATAACAACTCATTGTTCATGGTTAGGAAACATAACCATCTTTGATTAACGAGCTAGTCAAGTAGAGGCATACTAGTGAAACTTTGTTTGTCTATGTATTCACACATGTATTATGTTTCTGGTAAATACACTTCTAGCATGAATAATAAACATTTATCATGATTATAAGGAAATAAATAATAACTTTATTATTGCCTCTAGGGCATATTTCCTTCATATAGTATATACCCGTGATCACCTCCCGAGTGATCACGGCCCGATAGTATAGCACAGCAGACGGACAAGAATGTAGGGCCACAGATGAAAATACTAGCATCCTATACTAAGCATGTAGGATTGCAGGTAAAGGTAACAACAGTAGTAGCAAGGACAGGCTATGCAGCAGTATAGGATTAACTGAAAGCAGTAACATGCTACACTACTCTAATGCAAGCAGTATAGAGTAGAATAGGCGATATCTGGTGATCAAGGGGGGGGCTTGCATGGTTGCTCTGGCAAGAGAGAGGGGTCGTCAACTCCGTAGTCGAACTGGGCAGCAGCAGCGTCGGTCTCGGTGTCTAGCGGAAGAAGAGGGGGAAGAAACAATGAATACAATGCAAACAGATGCATGACGATGCATGACATGACAAGTATCGATGCTAGGTGTGCCCTAACGCGGTAGGAGGTGATACCGACGAAGGGGGAAGACATCCGAGAAAGTATTCCCGGTGTTCCGTGTTTTCGGGCAGAGGAGCCGGAGGGGGAAAGTTGCGAGTTTGATATGTTAGGGGTGTGTGGCGGACGAAAGGGCTGCGTATCCGGATTCGTCTCGTCGTTCTAAGCAACTTTCATGTTGAAAATATTTTAATCCGAGTTACGGATTAAAAGATATGATTTTTTATAGATTTTATTAATTTCTGAAATTTAATTAATTATTTAATTAATTCGAAAAACAGATTAATGACATCAGCATGATGTCATGCTGACATCAGCAGTCAACAGAGTTGACTTGGTCAACCTGATGTGTGGGTCCCGCATGTCATACTCTATTTACTCTAATTAGGATTTAACTAATCTAATCACAGTTTAAATAGCTCACAATAGTTAATTAGGTTAACTAAACAAGATTAATTAAGTTAATTAATTCACTAATTAATTGATTATTTATTTATTTATTTTATTAATTCATTTTTATTTTATTTCCTTTTTCTTTTCTTCTTTTTTTAAACGTTCTGGGGGCTGGGCCCCACATGTCTGTGGCCCATAGGGGCCCTTAGCGGGCACGGGCGCTGCAGGTAACAGGCGCGGGCGTGGTGGCTGGCCCCCAACAAGGCGCCCGAGGGGGGCGCCGGCGAGGCGCGAAGCGGGTCGAGGCTGGTGGGGCGCCACCGGCGACCGCATAAGCGGCAGCAGGGCGTAGGGGGCCCAGGGTGGCACGTAACGAGGAGGACAAGGCACGGGGAGGCAGTCGTGGGTTCAGGGGAGGGGGAGCAGCGGGGGAGGCCGATGGCCACGGCGAACTAGGCAGGGCGCGGGTGTCTTCGAGCGGTGCAGTGGGGCGAGGCCACCATGGCGACGGTGCACGCGCAGCCCGACTGGTCCCCGGCGCCGGCTGGGGCGGAGGAGGGCGCCGGCCAGATGCTCGCGGGGGCGCGCGCGGGGTAGCGCGGGGGAGACAGAGAGGAGGGAGGTGCGGTGCTCACTGCGGGGAGTAGGGTCCGGGGCAGTGGGGGTCCAGGAGGAGTCGGGGATGACCGGGCGACGGGGAGGAGGCGCGTGGAGCTCCGGGCGGCGGCGGATCGGTCCGGCGTGGTAACCTGATTCCGGCGAGGGGGGCTCCAAGCGGTGGTGGCGCCGGGACCGAGTCCCAACTCCAGATCGAGGGCGGCGCGTGGACGGGCGCGGGGCGACTCGGGGTGAGGCGAGGAGGCGTCCGGCGAGGGGGGGTGACGGGAGACGCCGGCGACGCGGGATCTGGCTCCTCTGCCTCGATCCAGACGAGGGAGAGAGGGGAACGTGGGAGGAGCGAGTGGGGGGGAGTGGACGAGTGGGGTGGCGGCTAGGGTTGCGGGGGGGATAAGGAGAGGAGTGGGGTTGGCCGATTGGGCCTTTGGCCGGTTGGGCTGGCCCGTTCGGGCGGAGGAGGCCAACTGGACCACTTGGCCCAGCGGTGGGGGGGGGGGTCTGTTGTTTTTGTTTTGTTTTGTTTTCTTTTCATTTGTTTCTTTTTATTTATTTTCCTTTCTGTTTTATTCAATTTAAAATATTTATGCATTTTCTAAAAACGTGTTTACTTCACCATAATTATCTATGCAACATTTGACACGGTCCGAACATTTTGTTTTAAAGTTTGAAAACTTTGTTTGTTTGCCAAAAATTCAAATTTGAATTCGAATCGTTTTGAACTAACGCGAGATTAGCGACAGTAACGGAGGTGACATGGCGTCATTAGCAGAGGTTACTGTAGCTTGCTTATCCGGGCGTCACAAACGATTTGTTTCCTCATTAGGTCACTAGGGTCATTCCACTGGACATGGTCAGCCCGGCCAGAACACGCCATTTGCACCAGAGCCCGTGGTGATCACAATGGCGTCACGCTCATTTCGCGCTCTGGCCTTTCCCGCCCTTGTTCTTGTCGGCTCCCTCCTTGTCTCTACCTCAAACTTTGTCCATGAGCTTCCTCGTGATGCCCTACGTCGCCCTGCATCGATGGTTCATCGTCGTTCGCCTTAAACGCGCCGCTAGTGCCATGCCCGTGCCGCATCCAGCCTCTGCCTGCCATTAAAGCTCGGTCGGGAGCTCGCTCGTGAGCTCCAGAGCCTTCCCCTTGGCTATATAAGCATGCCCTGACCTCCTCCGCAGCTCCCAAGCCCCTCCCCGTCCCTCCTAGTCCACCGGAGCAACAACATCTCGCCGGAGTTCGCCTCTGACCGCCTCGGCCGCCGCGGTTCCTCCTTGGTTCCGGCGAGCTTGAGCCTCCTCTCCTCCTCTGGTGTTGTCCACGAGTTCCCCCACCTCCTCACGGTTCGCCCCAACCACTTGCCCATCGCCGGAGAGCACCGTGGTCGTGTTCCCCGAGCTCGGTCGCCGCCTCCACCATTCGGCCTCCACCCCGTCCGGCCGGTCCAAGCCCTCCCACTCCCTCCGGACTCCACCACCGCCTCTCCCATGTCCCAACGAACCGCCCTACGCCCTTAGCCCTCGTCGAAGTGCCCTGGTCGCTGGCAATCACCTACACCCGCGTCTCTCTGTGCTCCTCGGGTCGCTGCCGTTCGTCGTCTCCTCGCGCCTCCCCAGCACCTCCTAGCCGTGGGAACGGGTGTGCGAGGCCCCTGCGACCCCGCCGGTGTGCTCGGCCGAGCCGGAGCTCACCGGAGCCGGCCGGCCCTTCCCCTGCCGCGGCCGCCCCCTGCCTCCTCTGTTTCGCTTGTGAGCGAGTACGGGAGGAAGAAGACAGGGGCGTTGACCCCCCCCCCCTCCCTGGAGCCTGCCAGCTGGCTGCGAGCCCCGCCTGTCAGCGTCCAAGGAGCCGGCCCCGCGTTGACCTGTCCACGCAGACGTGGCAAGTGGAAGCGTATTTTGGTGAGTGCGTTTCCACTGATCGAAAGCGTATTTCTGAAAACCCGTTTCTGCCTTATCCACTCAGGGATTTGGTTGTGATGTTATTTTTGCAGAAAAGTCCCTGAACTTCAACCCCTCATAACTTTTCAACCGTAACTCCGTTTAAGGTGAAACCAACGCTCACTTCTTTGTCTCGTCGAGATATTTCTGATAGTATCATTTTCATTATGGTTTGACATATTGGAAATGACCATTTTGCCCTTGCCCAAATCAGCCCCCTTCGGGAGAGAACGTTTTCCGACGATTCTTTCCGCGAGTTTCTTGCACGTCTTCCCGGAGTCTCTGTCACCCTCAGGCAAGCCATAATACCCACTTGTATGATAGTCATGCAGTAGCCATGGTTTTCAACTTGAATCTTTACTAAATTTTTGCTTGTTGAAAAGATGGTTATCGTTGTTCCGGTAATGTTTAGAGTTGCATGTTCACTTTTGTGCTATGTTGTATTGTACTCTGTTATCATGTTCTACCTGCTAGTATCTCCTTTCATATGTTTATGATTGCTAGTGGTACATGTTGATGTTGGTGATGGTCATGCTAGTCAGTATGCCATGCTTAGTGGATATGATTTATTGTTGATATGGTGGATAGTTATGCGATACCCTCATGATTATGTTGATATCATGTTCATGTATTTTATCATGGCTCAGTATATTTGCATTCAAGTTAACCGGATTAAATTGAACTTGAACAACTGTTGGTTTAGTCATGGTGCCGCTGAATCGATGGTGACCAGTGCAACCACGCTTACCGGTATGGGGCGGTCCTAACTGGGTCTATGGTCGTGCCTCTCGCCGGTGCCTCCAACGAGGGAAGGTTATGGGCGCGCGCTACCCTGATCAGGTAGGAGGATATAAGCCTTGTGTGCCCGTTGTTGAGTTAGTTTTTGGCTCCGGGTCCCAGAGTGGGACAGGCCATGACGGTGGTCGTTGTGTCTTGAGGTAGACACGGGGCCACCCATGACTTAGCCTAGAGGGGAGTTGGTCGGAGTGGCCGGGAGAGTGTCATGGCAGTAGATCGGTTTTGTCGGAACGCCGTTGGTCCACCCGAATGGGAGTGCGGGGCCATGGGTTCTGTAGTGTGGGTACAGTGTACTAACCTCTGCAGAGTGTATATTAAATCTATCGATAGCCGCACCCGCGGATAAGGGCCAAGGTCGAAAGTAGGTCACACCATGTGTCAACAGTAATAAGAATAATGTGCTTAATAACAATGAGATAAGTTGGTTGTGATCGCCGTAAGGATCACGGGCCATTTAGTGGTCAGGTTGTGATCGCTGTAAGGATCACAGGCCAAGTGTTGGTCGGGTTGTGATTGCCGCAAGGATCACGGTGGTATCGAGGATACCGAGTTGTTGTATATTCGTGATGTTGTGCGAGTAAAGATCAAGCTCCTTGTGGTCATTTAATGATTACTACGGTATTGTTTATACCAAGCTTGATTTTATCCTAAGATGATTGTGTGATGTCCGAGGTCGGTAAGTGATGCATGTGATGGTTACAAGGTAGCCCAAGCAGAATAAGTGGTGCATGTAGTGACATCATTTTGCATGATAGTATTGTCGGATTAATATGTTCATGCCATGTTCATGTTGTGTTAACTGTATCATGTTCAAGTTGTTCATGCTATATTGTTCTGATGATATCATGTTAAATTCTGCCTAACCTGTAATTGCCATGCTGTTGTCTGCCTTGAATGCTTCTGGTTTATTGTGAGCTTGCAAGTACATTCAATGTACTGACTTGGCGAGTTATGCCAGTTTGCAGGTCATGCCGGATTTGATTGCTTGCTTGTCGTGGTTTCTGTTTTGGCAAGCTAGGATAAGTGTTCCAGCCAGAGTCCCTGCGGAGTAGAGTTCACCACCGTCGTCGTTGTTCCACTGCTAGAATTATTCCGCTGCTTCGAGTTGTTCTGCTGCTTGCATAGAGCAACTGAGAATGGCTTAGTGTCACTGTACCAATGTTATTCATTGTAATATCGGAGACCTTGTATTCATATTCGTGTAATAATAGAAAGCTGGTTTGTTCTACGCTAAGCAGTGCCGTATTCCAGAAGACTTCTCCTCGATCTCTGGGCTGGAATACGGGCCGTTCCGGTTTCTCTGAGCCGGGGTGCCACACCAATGATCTTCAGGACTGGGACTCAAACACTTTAGGAGACTTGTCAAATAGAATTAAAGCCCTGAAAAAAGAACTGGAAGATGTAAGACGAGGAGATATCAGTCAAAAACAAGTATCCAGGGAGCACTTCTTGAGAGATAAACTGGACCACCTAGAAAATCAGCTTGATACATTTTGGAAGCAAAGAGCTCATGTCAAGTGGCTTCAGGCAGGGACAAAAATACTGCTTTTTTCATGCCTATGCCTCAGAGAGGAAAAAGAAAAACTCACTGAACAAGCTAAAGACTGAAGATGGACGCTGGGTGGAAGGAGATGAACATCTAAAGGAATACATCGCAAATTACTTTTTTGGCATGTTCTCCTCTACGACAAAGTAATGAGGCTATTTTGCAGTGTGTTCAGCCCAAAGTTACTAAGGAAATGAATGCCATCCTGTGTGCTGAATATACAGAAGAGGAAGTAAAAACTGCACTAAATAGCATGGGTGATTTGAAAGCTCCTGGACCTGATGGGATGCCAGCTATATTTTTAAAATGTTTTTGGCAAACATTAGGAGAACAAGTGACAAAAGAGGTCCTAAATGTACTGAGAGGAGGAAAAATGCCAGAAAACTGGAATGACACCTTAGTGGTTCTTATTCCCAAGAAGGCCAAGCCTGAAATGATAAAGGATCTGCGACCCATAAGCCTATGCAATGTAATATATAAGCTGGTGTCCAAGGTAATCACCAATCGCTTAAAATTATACTTCCTGACATTATATCCCCAAACCAAAGTGCCTTTGTACCGGGACGTATGATATCAGACAACATCCTCTTGGCGTATGAATTAACACATTTTTTGCAGAGGAGACGGAATGGATCGGTTGGCTATGCAGCACTCAAATTGGACATGAGTAAGGCATATGACCGGGTCGAATGGGGATTCTTAAGGGACATGATGTACAAACTTGGTTTTGATGGTGGTTGGATTCAACTGATAATGAAGTGTAGCACCACTATTAGGTACCAAATAAAAGTAAATAGAGATTTTATGGATGTAATAATTCCTCAAAGGGGCTTGAGGCAAGGGGATCCACTATCCCCTTATCTATTCTTATGCGTGGAAGGCTTCTCGGCCATGTTATATGATGCTGAACAGAGGGGAAGTTTAAAGGGAATCAAAATCTGTTGTGGAGCTCCTAGCATTAGCCACTTATTATTTGCGGATGATTCACTGTTGCTAATGGAAGCAAATGGCAGCAACGCTCACGAGGTGAAACGAATCTTAAATATTTATGAGGCTTGTTCGGGGCAAATGATTAACAAGGACAAGTCGACAATTCTCTACAGCAAGAACACAAATGACTGGACAAAGAATGACGTGAGACAAATACTGGATATTACAACAGAAGGATTATCCTCAAAATACTTGGGACTCCCAACCTATATTGGCAAATCAAAAAGGAAGAGCTTCGATTATATAAAAGACAAAGTCTGGAAGAGAATACAGGGTTGGAAGGAGAAGATGTTATCAAAAGCTGGAAAGGAAATACTTATCAAAGCAGCAGCACAAGCAATCCCAGTATATGCAATGGCCTATTTTGACATAACCAAGTCCTTGTGCGATGACTTGAGCTCAGTGATATGCCGGTACTGGTGGAGTCAAGTGGATAAGCAAAGCAAAATGCATTGGATTTCTTGGGATAAGATGTGGAAACCAAAAAAGGATGGAGGGCTGGGTTTTAGGGACTTACATTCCTTTAATCTAGCTATGTTGGCTAGGCAGGCCTGGAGAATTATACAATACCCTTCATCACTATGTGCCAGAGTACTCTCAGCAAAATACTATCCAGGAAAATCAATTTTGGAAGCTACTACTAAGAATGGCATCTCTTATGCGTGGCGTAGCATTCTAAAAGGGGTGGAGTTATTGAAAAGGGGCATTGTATGGCGAGTTGGAGATGGGGAGAGCATCAAGGTGTGGACTCATCCATGGATCCAAAGAGGAAGCACAAGAAGGGTCATATCATAGAGAGGAAACAATCTTATAACTAAGGTGGTTGAACTGATTGATCCGAGCACAAACTCGTGGGACATGGAACTAGTCCAACAAACTTTTATGCCGGATGATGCAAATATTATCTTGCAGATCCCCATCCATGAACACTCCAGGGACTTTATAGCTTGGCACTTCGATAAAAAAAGGTATATTGTCAGTGAAATCTTCCTACAAGGTGGCAATAGACACTAGAAATCGTGAATCTTCGTCGGGACTGACATCTTCCTCTAGTGCAGATGGAGAAAACAACAAATTTAACTAGAATAAAATATGGAATCTTCCCCTGCCAGGCAAAGTGCTGCATTTCCTATGGCGAATGACAACCTACAGCCTTCCTCTACGAATGAAGCTACATCACAGAGGTATAGAAACAGACACCCGATGCCCTTTGTGCTTCAGATTTGATGAAGATGGAGGCCACTGTTTCCTTAAATGCAAAAGAGTAAAAGACATTTGGAGACATGTCAATCTTGAACATGTCAGGCTTCGGCTACTTCCACGCTCTGATTCAATTCAATTCATGGAAGAAATTTTTGCTCTAAATGAGGAAGATAAGTTAAAAACATGTCTTCTCCTATGGCTATGGTGGCACCAAGAAATAAAGCTAATGCTAGTGATGCAATTAAATCAAATGAAGAGATTTCCTTCTTAATTAATTTATATTTAGCCAATGCCTTGAATGGTTTACAGGGAACCAAATGCACAGGGCAAATCACTATCCCAAAATGGAATCTACCTCCAGCTGGTGTACTGAAGATAAACACAGATGGCGCTTTCCATGTGGGGAACTTAACAGGAGGTTGGGGTTTCACCATCAGAAATGAAGAAGGAATGCTAATTGCTGCTGGAGCAGGGAGTTTGGAGCGTGTTACAGATGCACTGCACTCAGAAGCTTTGGCGATGTTTCATGCTGTAAAGGCAGCTATTCAGATGGGGTGCCAGCGAGTTATAATTGAAACTGACTCCTTAATGTTGAAACAAGCTGTCACCTCTGATGCTTATGATTTCTCCCAACTAGGTGTTGTCTTTAGAGACATTAAGTTTCAGTTTAGAGTTGGGTTCATGAATGTTTGTGTTCAACACTGTCCAAGAATGTGTAATCAAGCTGCGCACGCTTTAGCTGCGCATGGCACAATCATGAGTATAGGTACATGTGAAATTTGGCTTGGCCAGTTTCCAAGCTTTGTATCAGACTGTGTAGCTGGTGATCTTTCCAGCCAAGCTATCTAATGAAACGCAGTTTTGTGTTCCTTTCAAAAAAAAAGATGGCCACACTGCAACCCGCTGCTCTTGAGGATTACACATCTGCAAAGATGCATTAAAAAACCTTGTCAATGATGATCTAGGTGTTATCAAACGTCCTACTAGCATTGTATTCTTTCCAAATGCTCCAGTTGATCACGACTACACTGGTATCCAAGTCATGACTAAATTATTAATTCTTGGGCGTCCTCTTCTATGCCTGAGTTCACCAGTGATTGGGGTCTTGGAAGTTAGTATTCGTAATAGGAAAGTTGGCATCTGACCATGCAAGCTCACGCAGCCAGATATGATGCCGGCAACGAAGCGAGCGTTTCCAGAAAAGTAGAGCAGGTAAGGGCATCTACAATGAGGACGCTTAGCCTAGGCGCTAGGCACAAAACCCTGGCCGTTATGCCCAAGATCCCAGCTGTTTTTTCCTATTCCTGGTCAAACCCAGGATTCATGCTAGCATCGATGCAAGCTCTTGCGTCGGGCGCTAGCCCTTTTTTCTTCTGCGATAAGACACGGACTCTGATGTATAAGCGCCTCCATCTTGTCATTAGCATTGGAGGACACGATGCTAACAGCCGTTGCTACAAGATTATTCGTTTCTTTATTTCCTTAAGCGCCCGTGCAAGCACCCTGGCATTGGACATGCCCTAAGTGCTACTCGCTGAGAAGCTGACGCTTGCCGTTAGACGCCAAACGGCAACATGTCAGCTTTCCAGCGACAGGGACACCCTACTGATTTGCCTCGGCAGCAGATTTTTCTCCACTTCGTCTGCTCAAACTACCAAAGTATGTTACTTGGTCCATATCTTGTTGTCGTTGAAAATTTACCGACACCCTACATTCCCACTAGCAATCTAGATATTTTAAATGGAACGCCCCCTATATGGGGCGTGTTTGGTGTTGCTGCAAAAGAACATCTAGCACACCACTAGGGTGCCATGTGATGTGATGCCGGCAAAATGTGATATGTATATATAAGAAAAAACTTAAGATGGGTGAATGAAGACGCTCCATGGTGTGAAGGGGATATATATAGCACTGGTTCAGTATCCGAGGTGAAAGAAAAATATCTTAGTATCATAGTAGGTAGATGGTACTCCCTCCGTCCGGAAATACTTGTCATCAAAATGGATAAAAGAGGATGTATCTAGATGTATTTTAGTTCTAGATACATCTCTTTTTATCCATTTTGATGACAAGTATTTTCGGACGGAAGGAGTATCACTTAACACTGAGTTGTACCATTTTGGAACGTTGATTATAAGTAGATGTATCCACATGCAAATCTCCATGTGTGGCGCGTACCCTCACACCAAGCCTACCGAAGGCTAAAGTTGTGAAACATGCAAATTGCCGAAGCCACAACAAACGACTCGCGGCAATGGGTATGTCATTGTTTATCACTGAAAGAAATTCACCTGAATGAGACATGTAGAAGTTCATAACTGGGGTTTGATCCTTGATGGACTAGCAAGGAGTAAAACCAACCAACGACCATGCGAGCAACACTTGATGATCAACTAGCAAGATACATTTATGTTTGTAGGTGAGTTGCATTGTGCTGCTAATGCTAACCACTGTTTACTGCACAAAGGAAAGAAGGACAACCTGCATTGTCGTATGTCGAGAAAAGGATAACTGCCATTACTTAGAGAAGAGATCGGCAACTAATTTGAACTACTCCCTTCGATCCAAAATAAGTGTCAAAGATTTGAACTAGCGTTAGTTTAAAATTGTGACACTTATTATGGATCAAGGGTAGTACTTTAGAATTGATCACGATGAGATATTACCGTAGACATTCCACCACACTGATATTTAATATAACCAGCCGTAGAAGGCTACTATTTTGAACCTAATATTCTGACATTTCTCCAATAAACTTGTCTATATTTACCAACTCATCACAGTGAACCCAAGAAGGGTCGGTCGCAATTTTACACTCTAGGCCAGTCTAGATTCAATCAACCTCTATAAACTAAGAGGGTCAAGTGATACTTTCCTCTTTCCTTAGCATGAAAGTCGCGCCCTCCACCTATATGACAAAAAAACACTCCACGGCGATGAAATATTGTTGGAAGTCTCTCGCGATCCCCACTTCTCCTTTTATGATGATGACGCCGCCGTCACCGCATGGATCCGAGAAGATGAGTACTTCCACTTCGAGCAGGAGAAATCCACCACCGCTGCCGCCACCACTTTATAGTAGATTAATGATTTTGTGATACTGTACATAAAAGTCACATCGTTAATGTTTTCTCCCTATGCATGTGCAACCTTTGGTCCCCTCACTAACTCTATTGCTGCTCGACATATATATCCTCCTAACATCCAGTGTCGTTGGGCTATTGTGTTCTTGGTTATACATCTCCCGTTGAATTCTATCATAGCTTACATTGATTCCAGGGTATAGTTTTATTACTCGGTTAATATCGTGTCAACTATCTAGCTTTTTTTGGGGGGAAGGCCATCATGGCTAGTTTTATTAACTTAAAACGGAGATACATCATTCACTAATTGGCTGATCAAAAACCCCGGAGGTTCCTCAGTCCAACTTCCATTACAATTATTACAAAAACTATATTTAGCTAGCTCATGAGCTACTGAATTTGCCTCACGAAAACAGTGTGAAAAGGTGACATTCCCTATCGATGTTGCCATATCAAAACATTCAGTAAAGATTGCCGCTGCTGAGTCCCACCATTGAACTTGTCCCTGATAGTTATTAACAACACTCAGAGAGTCTGACTCTGCTACTATTCTGTTAAAACCCAAAATATTTGCCAGGTTTAGACCATCACGCATTGCTATTGCTTCCGTTGTCGCTGCATCTGCCGCTGCCTGAATGAATTTGCATTGAGCAGCAAGGAACCGCCCCTTGTCGTCCCGAAGAACACATCCAGTCGCTCCTGAACCTACATCATCTTGAAAAGCAGCATCGACATTTAATTTAACAAACTTTGGATCAGGTTTCTTCCACCTGTGTTCAACTACCACTTTTTTGTTGCTAATGGCGTTGGCATAGTTTGCCACAATTGCAAGGATGGAAGAACTCCATCTGGACGACGGTGGGCAAGAATCATGGTGAGTGTGGCGTCTCCTTAACCACCAAATATACCAGCAGCCCGCTGCTACAACTTCCTTCACATTCAGACTTGGCATTATCAGTGTTTTGGTTTGTGGTTCCAGAAGTAAGAATTCCAAAATTGTTGATCCTGAGCGATCCACATGCGTTGCTTGCTCTATATGCTCCCAGAGCCTGAGACCCCTCCATAGCTCCTTTGCCAAATCGCATTGGAATAGTAAATGTCTCATGTCCTCCGGTCCCTTGCGACATACTGGACATACATCACTAATGGGGAGGTGTTTGTTTGCCAAAATCGAAAACAAAGGGACAACTCCACGTAGGGCACGCCAGCAAAATATTTGAATTTTACGTGGCACTTGCCAATCCCACAGATGCTTCCAAATCTCAGCTTGAATAGCTGAAGTAGACCCAGACATGCTGCCTAACAAATTTCTGAATTTATGTGCCCATTGTTCATGGTAGGCAGAGCTAACCGTGAAGACACCACTCCTTGTAAGATTCCATGCTACAAAGTCATCAAAAGCCTGAAAATTGAGTGGTATTTGAAGAATTCTGTTTGCATCCACCAAATAAAATATTTCTCGAATTAACTGTTCATCCCATTGACCAGTTACTGGATCAATCAATTCCACGACGTTAACAAGTAAAGTATGGCCTCTAGGTGTTATCACCTTCCTGTCTGGGCTCGCAGGGATCCATGGGTCACTCCAAATGTCGACTTTCTCCCCTGATCCAGTACGCTATATATACCCTCTCTTAAAAGGAGTCAACTCGGCTACAATACTCTGCCATGTGAAAGAAGAGCCGTTTTTTGGTCCTGCATTCAGCAAATCAGTATTTGGGAAATATTTAGCCTTCAAAATCCTAGCATATACCGAATCAGGATTGTTTATCATCCTCCAGCATTGCTTTGCTAATAGAGCTAGGTTAAATGAATGGAGGTCTCTGAAGCCCATGCCGCCATCACTCCTCGGGATACACAGTTTCCACCATGAGAACCAATGCATCTTTTTATTTTCTTCCTCATCTCCCCACCAAAATTGAGCAATGACATCAGTAATATATTTGCAGATACCCTTTGGTAGACAAAACACCGACATAGCAAATACTGGTATTGATTGAGCAACAGCTTTCAACAAAACTTCCTTTCCACCAGTGGACAGTTGCTTCTCCATCCAACCCTTCAATAGTTTCTTTATTTTCTCACATAAATGTTTGAAGCAATCACTTCTATCAGCCCCCACCAAAGCAGGTAGTCCCAGGTATTTGTCTGACAAAGCTTGATTAGTAATGTTCAACGGTTGGCAGATCTCATCTCTACTTTGCATATTAGTGTTTGGACTGAAAAAAATACTGGATTTGCCCACACTTACCAACTGACCCGAGTTGTCGCAGTAGATATCCAACACTTGCTGTAAGGAAGTTGCATTGATCATATCTGCTCTCATGAGAATCAGAGAATCATCAGCAAATAAAAGGTGTGAAACTGACGGTGCATTTCTGCACACTCTTATCCCATCTATGCCACCAACTTCTTCTTCATACTGCAACATGCTAGAAAGACCTTCTGCACAAATCAAGAAAAGATAAGGTGATAGTGGGTCACCCTGTCTAATCCCCCTGGATGGTATAAACATGTCTGTTTCTTGAGAATTGTACCGCACCCTATATCTTACTGAACTCACACACTCCATAATGAGTTCTATCCACTGATTATCAAAGCCCGACTTATGCATCATATTTTTAAGGAAAATCCATTCTACTCTATCGTATGCCTTATGCATATCCAACTTAACTGCACATAAGCCTGTCAACTATCTAGCTAGTAATGGAAGGCATTAGGGAACTTGTCAACAGCCTACATAAGGCTCGCGGCAGCACGTTTTGCGTTCATTGCCAGAAAGATGTGGATTCGCCCCTGCAGTGCGATCTACTTGGTCTGCCAACATGGAACTGTTTTTCTAGCCTTCGGTTAGACAACAGATGCATGAGCTTGCGTAGCACGGTGCGTGTAGCTGCACGGAAGATTACCATCACTGGACTACTCAATGCAGTACAGTCACGGTTAATACATTTGGTCGAACATCTAGCATGTTCCGTTTTCTATGCATGGGGAACTCTGCTTCAAAATGAACACGATGTGTAATGGTCATAGACCTACTACACTAGCCTTGCTTTGGCACCATCGAGTGCATTTTCTACATTTCCACCATGGAAAGGAGATGAAAAGTTGTGCTCGTTGTTAGATTTGCATTTGCATACAGCAATGACATGTTATCTCGTTACAGTTCGGTCAAAAAAATGTCATCTCGTTACATCATACAAAAGCATAATTGTTATGTGAGCATGGCAATCACAGATTTTGAATTTTGTATGCAGAAAACTTAATATTCCGCTGATTATGCGGCATCACTTCCTAACTGTAGCAATATTCTAGATTCCGACTCAACCTGCCTTGTATCACCTCCGATTCATCATCGAGCGGGTAGTCCCACCGGATGAGGATCCTCTTCCTTACGGTAGGGTGCCATTCGACCACTGACAGGTGGGCCCGCCGAAAATTAGACCCACATGGCAGTGCCCTCAACAGCATGTGATGTACGTCAGGGGAGCTGCTTCCAGTCCCAGCCCTCGTTGGCGACACTTGGAAAGAAGAGGTTAAGACCCCACTCCCGGGCTCCGCATTGTTGTGATGCACATAGCCATTTTTATTTGAAGTGTCAAAAGCATTATTCAGTACAACATAAGTAGAAGAGTACATGCGAAATGTAAAATGAGGCCCTAAAATTGAAATACTAGCAAAAAATGAAAGATATTTTCATTTTGGTATATAACTTCAAAATGCATGTTCTTCGACATGTGGTTTTGCGGTATTTTTTTGTCCTAATCTAGTCTTATGGTGTGCAAAGAAACATGCTATAGGTTCAAGGTCAAGTATAGAAGCAGAATGCAAAGCATTGGCAAATGCAATAGTATAGATTATTTGGGCACAGTCTATGCTGAAATAACTCGGAACATGTCATGAGCAAACTCCATGTCTTTGGTGTCACGGCCGTCGCTCGATCTCCCTCCTCGGCCCACCACCTCCACAACAAAGAACAGAGAGCAGATCCGGAACCCTCTCATCATTCTCTCTTCATCCCATCCCGACCCCCGTGTCAACCCCGATCGGGTGACACGGGGGGTGCCGCAACCCTAGCCGTTGGGGGCGTCACCTCCTTCCTCCCCTCCCTCCGCCGTCGGGGGACGCCGTCAGGCTAAGCCCGGGGGTCGACGGTGGTGGCAGGGTCTTCCTCTCTCCCACGGAATGGTGGTGGTGGTGCGGGGCCCGTCGGCGTGAGAGTCGCGGTCGTTCGAGTCCTGGTGGCGTGGCGGCCGGCCCTGCTTTGGGCGACGGCAGCCGGTTATGCGGCGGCAGGCCATTTGACTTTGAATCGGTGGCGGCTGTATGGAGGGCCTGGTGGACGGGTCGGCTTCATGCGTGGTCTGGCCTCCAGCCTGATCTGATCTAGCCGGTGCGGCCTGCTCGCTGCGTGGTGGCGGAGGTCGGTGCATGTCCCGTGCACACCATGCTGGATGGAGGTTCGTCGAGAAGATCAAGGTGAAAATCTTGCTCTCGGCTAGTTGCCAAGGCCGGCGATGGCGGCGCTCTTCTGTGTCGTCCCTTTCTTGAAGGCATCACTATGGAGAAGCTCCAGACTCTATCTGCTACCTCCGCGAGAAACTCTAGATCAGTCGATCGAATGTCGGCGCGCTCTTGTGTCGTTCCCCCCTTAGAGGCATCATTATTGGCGGTGTGCATTGGCTCAAGGGACGAGTGGACAATTTCAGCGGTTGAGCGGCGTTTCATGTGACGCATCGACGACGTGGAGTCTCAGCGGCGTGGCGCTGCAAGGTCTCAGCGACAGATGTGTGATGATGGACGCACGTAGGGAGTTGGCATTGTCTGGCGTCGTGGTGGCATTGACGATAGGCCTGGCAAGGTACCTTCTCTGAAGATGGATCGATGGAAGATGGTGGCGGTGTCCTCTGCAACGTGCGCATGCGGTGCCCGCTGATAGTGTGATGGACCGGTGTGTGCCCCAGACCCGTCGATTGTGGCTTGGTTGAGGACTCCGGTTTTAGATGTTGGGTTGGCAGGTGGCCTGGACAATAGGCACCCCTTCATCAAGTTGATAGGAGTAGAGACAGATGTTGCCAAGATGATGGCTTCAGACTTATTGATGTATTACTTTGTAAGGTCTTGGTAAATAATTAATAAAATGGTTGCATGCATCGCCCTGATGCAGAGGCCGGGAGTCATCGTACTTTTTGAAGGAAAAAAATGTCTACGGTGTGACTATCTTGGTGCCACATATTCATCGACTTATCTAGTCTTTTATGCAAGGAGCAAACACACTAGAAAAAAACTTTAAAGAATTGAAGCGAAATCTCAACTTGATGAAGTTATGATTAACGGGAGTCTTAAACTGGTTATATGGTGCATAGAGTTATTTGGGTAGGTTGTTAGACTTGTTGTCCATATAAGTTGTAAGGGCATCTCCAACACCGACCTTCAAACCTCCTGCAAGCGTCCGGACCATACTATCCGGACCGCGGAAGTCATCTAATGCGGTCTTGTATCGGTTCGCGGCGCGGTCGAGACGCGATTTCTCCTGCAAATCGGAGACAAACGTGGGGGGAGGCTTTGCGGGAGTCCAGACACGAGAAACGTCACTATCTGCCCCCCCCCCTTCCCCGGCCACCAAAAAGGTAGGCAGAGCCCGCGCTTTTGTAGCATCACGCACTATTTCTGCGCCAAAATCCCCTCCCCTCTCTTCTTCCATTCCCCGCCGCTCTCCGCCCACTTCCCGTTCTTTTCTCCCACCCTCTCCTTCCTTCTACCGTCGACGCATGAAGCCATCAGAGAACCTGTCGGGGATGGAGCCGGTGGAGGTGCCGAAGGATCCGAGCATCACGCTCGCCCGAAATATCAGCTCTGCAACGTGGCAAACTCGTCGCGTCAAAGCGAAGGCCGCAAAAGAGGAGAAGCTGAAGAAGTGGTTGCCGCCGGTGGGCCTGCTAGTGGCGATGGGCGTGGAGGTCGTGGCGGACGAAGCGGTCAGTGCGGCCGTGGCAGACGCTGTCAGACGGGCGTTGCATAGTACGAATGGCATCATGGCCTAAGCCTTACAAACCTCCGTACTACTACGCTGCCAAGCAGAGAAAGGCCGCGCTCGAGGGGAAGAGGGTGAAGATCACCATCAATGCAGAGGACGCCAAGATGTTGACCTTGAATATTGACTCTTTGGATATCGGCGCAAGAATGATCATGCAATCCGTCCGCTTCCAGATGTTGCAGCGGTAGAAAGATGCGTTGGCGGCAGCAGACTATGAGGACGCGACAGAGGCGAGGGCGGAGGCGGATGCGGAGGCTTCCTACGTGGCGGCAACGGCACCTCCTTGATCAGGGAGCAACATGCTAGGACTGTCAGTCCGGCAGGACAGAAATGCACGGACTGTCGGATTGATTGATATTTTTTTGAATTCGGGCATGTAAGAACTAAGCATATTTGCCTTTTTTTGTGATGGGGCATGCGATCGGGCGCATTGTATGGATTGGATGGGAGTACATTTGAATTTGAATTTACCGGGGGACATATACATGCTAGGATTGGATGTCGTCCTACCACATCCGTAGTCCGCGGACTGGTCCCTTCTGTCCGTAGACAGATACGGAAGGAAATTTGCGGATTGCCGTTGGAGATGTCCTAAGCTCTACGTACCCTAATGTATATCTCTCTTTCTCTACGCGCGTTACAATGTATGCACTTCACTAAATAAGCCCGATCAATCTATAAACACCACGCGGGCCACCTATAGGAGGTTGAGACGCTTCACATATTTTTCACAAATACAATTGTTGGAACAGCCAATCACGGTTAATAGTATTGCTGATCAAACACTTGAAGTAGCTAACAAGTTTCATTTTCTATGCATAGGGAGCAATGCTCTGGGATGAACAATGTAGTGATTACAAAGTTATTGCACTAGGATCTATTTGGCAGCTCCGACGACGTTAGTTGAGTCCATGTAGGATGCCCAGGACAGAGTGACAGTCTTTGAACATGCACTAGAACATGCTCCGACGATGTTAATATTATCACCAACTGTTGGCTGTATAATCTTGTCACATCATCTATAGTCAAGTTTATAGCTGGTAAGTATAATGGTTGCATATAAATAGGTGATAGTTTATTGATATATAGTCCATCTTTCACTCTCACAAAGTGTCTAGGAGCATGTGCTACAGTCGGTTGTTAATCAGTAGCCTGCATCTCTTCTCTCTCCTTTTCTCTCTCTCCTCCATCTCATCAAAAATATAATATTTAAAGTCTTATAGCTCGTCTACGTCATTCTATTGTACTTATTCTTAGTTAGTTGTACAATGGTAGTGAACGACCTGAATGAATGCGGAACTTTGATCTGTTTCGGTTATTACAGAAAAGTGAATTGTTTGTTACAGAAAAGTGAATTGATGCACAATCGGTCAATCGAAAATCAATCCTTTTGTGATAGTAATACTCCGGGGGTCATGGCACTGAGGTCATCATTCCACTCGCAATCTTTTCTATAAAGAGTTTGCTCAAAGGGCAGCCCACACGAACTTTCTTTACGTTTGGTGGTGCAACCGCAAAAATTACTAAGAGCGACTCCAAGAGCTCCCGTAAAAAACGTTCCGTAAAAGTCATTTTTCAAGATGTCTGTATAATTTACGGAAAGTTTTCACGATGACAACTTTTCCCAGTTCCTATAAATGCCTTCCTGTAAAATCTTTTTTTATTAGACTAGGCCTAGGGCTCGCAAATCAGTGCCCCGTTCGATGGGGGCGACAGGAAGGCAGCGGTGCGGCATCACGACGACGCAGTGTTGTACCGGCGTTTCGACGGTGGCGTTCATGAAATTTCAGGCGGTTATTCACCCATCAAAATAATACGGGGAGGTCATCTTCCAGTAAACTTGAAGGACAGAGGTGTTTTTACAGGATGCCATAAAAATTTCTTGGTTTACGTGAGCTGTTGAAGGTATTTCTTTACCCCAACTTCCTATAAACGTTAGTTTTTCAAGGATATCTAGTTGCTCTAAGTGGTTCATGAGACCAACCGCAAAGCTTACATCTATTGGTGTGAAGGCATCACTAATGACAGTACCATTGTGGATCCCCATTCATCTTAACATCTTCTCTCTTCCTCTAACATATCATCTTCTTTGCTCAACCAAACATCTAGCTAGAGATGAGATGAAGGATCCCTGATTCTTCTTGCTCTATCATATGTCTCACTTGTTCAGTCTTCAGTGTGAATCCGTGTCGTTATATGGTACTCCCTCCGTCCCGTAATATAAGAACGTTTTTGGCACTAGGGAGTAGTATATACTATCCTCTAGCTCAACTAGTAACATATATAATATCCTCTCCTCTGCTGAACTAAACTTATAGCTAGAGACAAGATGAAGTATCTTGGATCTTTATTGTGCTACCATAAGTAAAATGTAATGGGCTAGTATTGATATATGGATGGCACAACCACCCCACCTCGACTATTCGACCGCTCTAATGGAATGAGATGATCACCCTAGTTTTCCTCTCTGCTGTCATACTCAAAACACAACAGATTTGGTAATGAGAGGCCCCAGGAATACTTGAGGAAGCTGCAAGAGAGAATAATGCTTTGGTTTTAGTCTGGTTTGTCTATGTTTTTTTATGCGTTTGGCCTTAGGGTCTGCAATACCTGGGGTAGAAGCAGAACATTACTGTGTTCTAGGACAAAGGTGGGTTTCATGTCAAATTGACCATCTTTACAAGTTCTTGAAAACGCAAGACATGTCCGAGGCTAATTGGTTCGCTGCCAAGGTTTGGCATTGCCAATATTAGGCAAGCCAACATTTGGCAAACCAAAAGTTGCCAAAAGTTGGCAACTTTTTGAGAGGTGGGCAAGAACCAATTGGTAACCAACCAATTGAGAGCCAAAATTTTAGACTTGCCAACAATTGCATGCCAATTATTGGCATCAAACCAATTAGGCTCGACATTCTACAAATACAGATTAACCTGATAACTTTCACTTTGAAACAAGCACAGGCGGTGGTGAATTAATTAGTTTCCTCATTGGCACAAGGAACATAGCTTCATTTCCATATCATACAATGACTATTTTTTTACTACAAACTCATGCTACATCAATGATTTTACCACAGGCTTGGTCAGCATAATGGACTGCTCCTAGTCTTTGATAAATGTCTCGTTAAAGGGACCTACACACATGTCCTGAATTTTAAAAGAATCCCATCAGAAGCCCTATCTAAAGAAAATAGCGAAATTCTCCTAGTTATCTCATCACAAACAAACTACCCAGATGTTCTAATCTTTAAGAAAAACTCATTAGAAGTCCTATCTAAAAGAAATAGGTGGCTGCTCCTAGTCTTAAGAATTATCTCATCAAAACCACCTATTCAGATTCTCTAATCTTAAGAAAGAAAATCTCATTAGAAGTCCTATCTAAATGTTCCTACAAGGCAACCAATTTAGTCAGCGAGGGACAAAAAGTTGCAAAATACAGTTGGATTGTCCCATGTTACAAGTTACATTTTCCACAGGGTCCACACTGCAAGAACATAATTAGCAGCAGGCAAGACGCTCATCTGAAGCACCTTCAAATAAACAGCCATTCATGATATCTGCATCACCCACATAAAAGTAAGAGTTAGAGTCTGCATGATCACAGATGCAAACAAAAGCCTATTGTTTGCCAATGTTGTTCCCCATTGGTGTTCGTATAGCAGTGTTTTTCATATCTTATTTGAATGTATAATAATTTCCAAGGTTATACAAGGTGCAGATCATTAAACAGTTACAAATGGCATGTGATGATTTCGAAAGAAACATCACTGAGTAAACTGCGAGTGATCTTTTTTTAATACTCCCTCCGTTCCAAAATATTTGTCTTTTTAGAGATTTCAAATGGACTACCACATACGGATGTATATAGACATATTTTAGAGTGTAGATTCACTCATTTTGCTCCGTATGTAATCACTTGTTGATATCTCTAGAAAGACAAATATTTAGGGGAGTAGTTCATTGTGTCCCAATTAATCACCATATGTTATGGTCAAAGTGCAACGTAAACTGAAAACAGTATAAGAGTAGTGACTACATTATGAATTTATGATGCAACTCAGACCTAACCAGATCATGCCATATATTAAAGAAAATCAGCAGTCCCACTATGACTGATATATTAATACCACTAGAGATGCTAATCAAAGGAAGTATCTGACTGAACTTCTCAAGTCAAGTGAGACTGAAGAAATGAACTTGGCCCAGGTCCAAAACTGACGGTCGACATAAAGTAATGTCAGGGTAATCGTGCCTAACATCACACATATTGTACAGATGCAGATAAAATCAAATGAGACTAATATTTGCAAAGTCATGCAAAAGGCAGATCTTATTCTCTTGAATGACTAATAAATAATTCGCTAAAGGTTAAAATAGTCATCATTTAGGCTCCAAACAATAAAATAAAACTCTTATGTTGACTTAAAAACACAAGCTCATGATGCAGCTTAAATCTTAAACATTTTAATTCATGTTTCACTGGAAGACAGAGAATTAAGAAAAGCAGTACAAAACAATCAACTTCTGCGTCAACCCGGCAGCAAATAAAAATTCAAGAAGCACGTACCAATTGATCTGCAGCAGGTCTGGTGACAGAAACCTTTTGAGCCTCCTTTTAACAGAATATGACATTGATTGACAATAGAAGTAAGAAGAAAAGTGTAGCTAACTAAGTCCATTACCCATCTCATCGGTTTTGGAACTCTTATGCTGCCATAGATAAGTCATGTTAACAGACAAACAAAATGTGCTGCAAGAAAAATTGTTATACCAGGAAGCAAATGATGAATGTATATCACCTTGCTTTTTTTGTGCTTATGCACATCTGCCGAATCCTCCGTCCCCTCATGCTTCCTTTTCTGAACAATTTGTGGACATATAAAGTATAGCTAAGTGATGAGTAAGACTTGGACATACTGAAGTTTTAAACATACAGAAAATGCAGCAACCTTCTCATGATGCTTATCCTTTTTCTTATCCTTGTCCTTGTCTTTGTCTTTAGACCGATCCTTATATCGATGTTTGTGCTTCTTATGCTCCCTGTCTTTATCTTTGTCTTTGTGTTTTTTATGTTTTTTCTCTTTGTCCTTGGACTCACTTTTCGGTTTGCCCGAAATAGTAGGTACACCTTTTTCAGCCTGTTGATTGGTTTGATTGGTAAGTATATGATAGGAAAATGCAATAACACCATGAAGCAAAAGTGGGATGGCAAAAATGATCTTACAGAGGGTAAATCTACTGGAGCAGTTTCACGAAGCTGAAATGCTTGCCCCAGAGTTTCCATATCAAAGGTCTTAATAAAAGGAGGCTTATCCCTTAAGTATGCATTCTGAACGAGTTGATCTAGCTCCATTCCTTCTCCTTTCCGAATTTCAGTGTCCCCCACAACATTGTGAAGGTAATGTGTATCTGAGATTGCAAGTGGCAAAGGCCTCTTGCAGAAGAAATCATGGTGCGGCTGCAATTTGTACTGACTTATTAAATCAACAGCACCAGTGAGCTCCTTAGGTCCTGAAATAGAAAGAGTCATATTATGGACCACCAGCATTGCATATAACCAAGGCAATTTGGAGAAGGATGCACATCAAGAACCATGTCAGGAAAATGCACTCATGCATACAAGTACAATGGACACTTATTTCTCTGGTAGGGTCTAATAAAGTAGCTTGTCGTGATGCACAACAGAAAATATTGCTGTTCAACATAGACAAAAAAATGTCAACATGAGGAAATTTTGGCGATTCCAGAGATGCTGCAAACTCAAAATATCAAATGTAGGACAAAGATTGACTGTCCAAGTTTGAAAATTGAATGTATATTTCTTGTGCAATACTTTGCTGATGGCTACAAGATAACAATCGTCATAACGAATAGAGAAGTACTTCTGCATACAAGTAGAATGGTATCAATTGTGTAACATAATCCAGTAACCCACGTAATATTGGACTATTTATTACTGGTTAAAACTTGAATCTGGGTGGTCAAAAGACAGATACCTTACGAAAAGAAAAACAAAGAGAATATCAGGTAACAAACACAAATAGGCATGGCAACATCCCAGTACGTAACGAACGAAATAAACTAAAGTAGATGCTTAATGAAGCAGAGGATGCTCCCAACGGGACGGTTTCATCTTTAAAGGTGAGAAATCCATGCAACTTCCGACAATGTGTGGTATAATTGTACAAACATCCATAGTTAATTACAGAGGCAAAATTCCCTAGAGGAGATGAATATGCTTGCTAATACTACTTTTCTGCATTTTGAGAGCAGTACCTTTGCCAAACTTCTTGTCGTCAGAATCCATTAGACTGAAGCTCGATTAGGGACAGCCGGGCCTGGTCGCCGACCCAGTGCCAGGCCGAATTCCGCGGCGACGGCGCGCGAGGATGGGGCGGGCGAGGACCTCACCGTGGCTAGGGCGGACCGGCGTCGGTCGGGTGGGGTGGGGCAGCGGCCCGCGTAGTAGATCTGCCGGGGGGGGGGGGGGGGGGGGGGGAGGCGGGGAGGGGCGGGGCGGGGTGGCCGCCGATCTGGCGGCGAGGGGCGGCCGGTGGCCGGAGGAGGGAGGTCTGCGGGCGGCGGGCGGGAGGGGTTCGCCGCTTCACGCGAGGGCGAGGGGGTCGGGGCGGGGCTTGTGCTGGGAGGCGGAAGTGGGGCAGGGGCAGAGGATACATATGCGACTCGACTCGACCAGACCATGTCGGTCTCGGTCGTATCGTATCTCCGCTCCAGCTCCAGCTCCGAGGCGCGTGCCGGGGGGAAGATGTTGGCGGTCGCCGTTGGATTGGATCTCACGGTTCGGCAATCAAGGCTTACTATATCTGTGCGTGGGAAAATATCAGGTGATTCCACCTTCCACTATTCACATAATTTACGTGTCTCATAAAATAATTAAATTACAAATTTTTTGAAACATACTATAAATTTGACTTTTTTAAAAGTGGGAGATATATATGTTCTGGCATCACTTGGATATTCTCCCTTCTGTGCGTTAATTGCTCTGACAGATTTTTTTCAAAAACTAAAAGCCTTTCATCTATTAATATTACGCAAAGTACTCCCTCCGATCCATATGACGATGCTACAGCAGCAGGTAATATGGATCAGAGGGAGTAGTAGAAAGATCCCATAGGTGTAATTAAAGTTACAGGCAGGATCATAGACCTGGGCTTTTTCACTATTCTGACCCTTTCAACAAACTTTGTCACAAAATGAACTCGACGTGAAAGTATTTCACGATCTGACCCTTTTAGCAACGCCACAGCCCGCGGCGTTTCCGCCCAACATAGAAACGCCGAGGTAGCTAGCGTTTCTGACCAAGAAGAAACGCCGAGGCAGCTAGCGTTGCGGACCAGGTAAGAAACGCCAAAGGCGCTGGCGTTGCTGCACATCATTGAAACGCCAAGGGACCATGGCGTTGCTTCCCTTTTCCATGTGCATGTGAAATGTGGATGAACAACTTAACTAATAAGGCTAATTAATTATGATCAAAGAGGGTAGCAACGCCATGGTCCATTGGCGTTTCTATGATGGGCAGCAACGCCAGCGCCCTTGGCGTTTCTTACCTGGTCCGCAACGCTAGCTTCCTCGGCGTTTCTTCTTGGTCAGAAACGCTAGCTACCTCGGCGTTTCTATGTTGGGCGGAAACGCCGCGGGCTGTGGCGTTGCTAAAAGGGTCAGATCGTGAAATACTTTCACATCGAGTTCATTTTATGACAAAGTTCGTTGAAAGGGTCAGAATAGTGATTTTGTCACATAGACCTCCCGTCGGGCATAAACCCCAATACATGAAGCTCAAACTTGTATAGCCTGAACTCAAAGCACTATAACGGCTAGCAGTTTCGAAAACCTCGAACATGTTTATTCAGTTAATTCGGGTTAGTAGCCACTGTACCTGAATCATCAAACCTATTTTGGTGTCCCCTCTAGTTAGGGTTTTGACTCCTCCCGGCGACGCCTGGCACCGACGTGGAGACCGCGATCCCCTGCGTCTCCCAGACCACCAATCGCCGACGGCTTCAGACGTGTGGCGGAGGTGAGTGCTGGAGTGATCTGATTAGGGTCCTCCCACCCGTGGAAATCGTTCTCATGGAAGGCTCAACGTCGGCTTCGGCCGCGGCGATGAGCGAGATGGAAGCTATGATGAAGGAACTAGGCCTGAAAGAAGGCGATCTTGAGGATGTGGTGGTTCAAGATGGTGACATACCAGAGGAAGTTGCGTGGTCGATGGCGATCGCGCGAGTTCATATGGATAAACCCTATAGCCAGTACTGGTTCTTCCGCAACATGAGGGTGGCCTGGGATCTAGCGCAAGAAGTTAGTTTCCGCCCCCTAGAAGACAATCTCTATACTCTCCAATTATCTTGCCTTGGTGACTGGGAGAGAGTCATGGAGGACGGCCCTTGGGCCTTCAAGGGAAAAGCGGTCGTGATCGAGCCCTATGATGGATACACTAGGCCATCGTCTATTGTTCTCAGATGTGGATTCAGATTCATGACCTCCCTGAATTGTTCTTCCAATTGATTAAATCGCTAGCAGCAACTATTGGTGACTTCATATTTGCTGAACCGAAATCCCAAGACTTTGAGGGCAATTTCTTTAGGGTTCGGGTGAAGGTGGATGTCACTAAGCTGCTCAAGAATGTTGTCTCTTTGGTGGTTAAGAAGAAGAGGGAGATATTCAGGGTGAAATACGAAAGGTTGACAGATTGGTGTGCGGTCTGTGGTATGCTAGGCCATCTGTTCAAAGAGTGTGGCAATGGAATTCATCCCCCACCTGCACTAGTGTTTAAAAACCTGAAAGCAGACTGGTTCAGGGGTCCAGGCCGCGGTCCAGGTGCAGCAAGAGGTTTCCAAGGTGGACGAGGACGAGGCAATGGTTGCTCAGGCCAAGGAGGGCGTGGTTCTGGTCGAACGTAGCAAGAAAATTTTGACCCTGCTGCTGATCGGGATATAGCTATGGAAGAAGGAGATGGGAACCGCAAGCGAGGAGCCCACAACACACTTTTGCTTACGGCCCCAGGCACGAACCCATCATCTTCGATGGAGCCACAAACCCCATCCATAGCCATTGTCCCGCAGAGCCCTTCGTCAAAGCAGGATCTCAAAAGGACGAAGACCACCCCCCCTCAGACGGAAAAGAATCAAGTGAAGAACAAAACCTCAACCAACCCTAATGCGCAAACGGCAGGCCCTATCAAGGGGTCGCGCCAGGCGCAATGAGTTGCCTAGTATGGAACTGTCGTGGGGCTGGCAGACCTGCGACAGTTCGAGAGCTTCGATATCTTTCGAAGCTACATGCCCCCTCCATTGTATGCATTCTTGAAACTCAGTTGGAGGGCTCACGTGTTGAGAATCTGGTAGGAACTTTAGGCTACAATAAAAGTTTTGCTATAAGCAGCTCCTGAAGGAGTGGTGGACTAGGCATTTTTTGGAGTGAGGAAATAAAGCTCGAAGTGTTGGGTTATTCTGAGTACCACATAGATGTATCTGTTGAGCAAATGGTTGAAACCAAAACCAGAATAACATTTGTGTATGGGGAGGCCCAAACAAGTGAGAGATACAAAACTTGGGATATGTTGCATGGAATCGCAGGAACGAGCAATGAGCCATGGGTAGTGATTGGAGACTTCAATGAAGTTCTTCATGCCCATGAGCATGATGGAATTGGCCAACGGAGCCAAGCGCAGATGGATTCATTATGAGACGCTATTGACACATGTGGCTTGTCGGACATCGGGTACAAAGGACAGAACTGGACGTTTGAGAAGAAGGTGGTGGGTGGCACGTACACTAGGGTGCGTTTGAATCGAGGCGTGGCTAACCCAGAGTGGGTTCTGGCCTTCCCAGATGCATCATTGGAACACCTAGCTGCTGCTACGTCCGATCACGTACCCCTATTGCTTCAGCTCCAATCAATGCATGCATGCAGGTGGGAGCCATGGCCATTTAAATACGAGCTCTGCTGGGAATGCGACCCGATGTTGGAGACAGTGGTGCATGCGGGATGGAGTCATGCGGCTGGAGATTCGGTGGGCCAGGTGAAAGCGAAACTCCATGCACTATAAGGCGACCTGGCGACATGGGATCGGCTGCACTTTGGCAGCGTTCGCAGAGAAATCGTGGATTTAAAAAAGGAGCTACAGGTGTTGCGGGGATTCCCAGGAAGATCCAGCCCATCGCGACAGGAGACAAAAATTTGTGATCGCCTGGTCGAGCTATTTCACCGTGAAGAAATCCTGTGGAGGCAAAGAGCCAGGATTGACTGGCTCATGCATGGCGACAAAAATACCTATTTCTTCCAGTCGAGAGCGAGCAGGCGACAGCGGAAAAAACAAATCAAGTCATTGCAGTATGCTGATGGGAGGGTAACGGAGAATGTGACGGAGATGGAAAGCATGACGACCACCTTTTATAAGGATATGTACACGACGGAGGGGGTGGGAGATATGGCTCAGGTGCTAGATACAGTACCACGCAAGGTCACAGAGCAATGAATGTGTCGTTAAATGCACCATACAGCGCGGAAGAAGTTAAAACTGACATGTTTCACATGTTTCCACCAAGGCACCGGGACCAGACAGCTTCCCTGCTCACTTTTTTCAGCGGCACTGGGAGACATGTGGAGATGAAATCACCAAAGTTGTGATTAGAATTGTTGAAGGCACCGAATTGGCAACGTGCATCAATGAGACAGTCTTGGTGTTGATTCCTAAGGTAAAAAATCCAACTCTTTTGAGCCAGTTCTGGCCAATCAGTTTATGTAACATTCTGTACAAAATTGCATCCAAGGTGATTTCTAACTGGCTGAAGGTGATACTACCTGAGATTATTTCTGAGGAACAGTCTGCTTTTGTTCCGGGTAGACTTATTACTGACAACATCATCACAGCCTACGAGTGCCTACATTTTATGAAGAGGAATAAAGCTAAGAAGCATCAGTCTTTCGCCCTGAAGCTAGACATGATGAAGGCCTATGATAGGGTGAAGTGGCCATACTTGAGAGCAATAATGGTTAAACTGGGGTTCATTGAGAGATGGGTGGACATAGTGATGGGACTGGTCACCACAGTAAAGTTTTCTGTTATGTTCAATGGAAAGAGATTGGAGGAGTTTGAACCGTCGAGAGGGATCAGACAAGGGGACCCAATATCCCCGTACTTGTTCTTGCTAGCAGCAGAGGGCCTATCATGCCTGTTGAAATCAAAAAATGAGTCATCCAAGTTGAGTGGTTTACATGTGGCTCCCACGGCGCCACAAGTTAGCCATCTTTTATTCGCAGATAACAGCCTGTTGTTTTGTAAGGCAAATAGTGCGGGAGCTAATGAGGTGAACCTAGTACTGGACACATACTGCCAAGCATCAGGTCAGCGAGTGAACTTTGCAAAATCATCAATCTTCTTTAGGAAGGGAGTGCCAGAAGCTACCAGAGATGAAATAAATGCCATCAGATATTGGGAGTTCGAAGAATGGGGCTTTTAAATACCTCAAAGATCGGTTATGGAGCAAAGTGCAGGGCTGGGTGGAAAACACCATGTCATCGGCAGGCAAGGAGGTTTTAATCAAATATGTGGCTCAGTCAATACCAGTGTTCTCCATGTCCTGTTTTAAACTTCCAAGGGGATTATGTGAGCATTTCAACATGCTCATTAGGAGGTTTTGGTGGGGAAGCAAAGAAGGCAAAAGAAAGCCTCATTGGGTATCGTGGAAAAGCATGACGCAACCGAAGGGAATGGGAGGCCTAGGTTTTAAAGATTTTGAACTATTCAATATGGCGATGTTGCTGCGACAGGCATGGAGACTGCTCCAAGCACCAGAATCCCTGAGTGCCCGCTTGTTGAAGAGCATATATTTCCCTGGAACCACCATCCTGGAGGCGACTTTGGGCAACCATCCAAGTCAGATATGGCAAGCCATTATCGAAGGTAGGGATACCCTTAAGCAAGGGCTCATCTGCCGAATTGGTAATGGTCAATCTACTCGCATTTGGGAGGACCCGTGGCTGCCAAGAGATGAAATGCTACGACCATATGGAAGCATTCACCCTAATCCACCAACCATGGTTGCGGAGCTCATCGACCACACAAGCGCTACGTGGAATAGTCAGCTAATCAACCAAGTGTTTATGCCTATGGATGCAAGCATCATTTTGGGGATCCTAGTGTGCACCCGCAACCTTCAGGATTTTTGGAGCTGGAATTTTGAAACAAGTGGAAACTTCACCGTCAAATCAACTTATCATATGCTAGTAGCAATAAGACAGCAACGGGAGGCATGGCTTGAAGGTACGGCTGGTACCTCAAATACTGCAGTCGAGGAAGGAGCATGGAAAACATTGTGGAGGACCCAGGTTCCGGCAAAGGTGAGGATGTTCCTCTGGCGCTTATCGAAGCATTCTCTGCCTATGAAGGACGTCCAGGCTCATCGACACATGGCTGATAATGCTCAATGCGGATTGTGCGGTTCTCCTGATTCATGGAGACATTCTCTAGTAAACTGCACTAGTTCGAGATGTGTGTGGGAACTAGTTGATGAGGAGCTAGCACAAAGCCTGGTATCGAACACGGAACCCAACGCCAAGCAGCGGCTTTTCACCTTCATGCAGTCACTCGCTCATGATCAATTTGTTTTGCTGGCGGTCACACTCTGGGCGATATGGACTGCACGTCGCAAGGCTATTCATGAAGAAATTTTCCAATCGCCTCAAGCAACTAATTCGTTTGTCAGGCGATTCATTGATGAACTCAATATGATCACCATGAGAAGCCCGACGACGACAAGTGGAGCTCCAGCAATGGGGCAGACACGGGCGATTCGCCCCAAGGCTCCCCCTGCCGGTTTTGCCAAGATCCAGGCAGATGCTGGAGTGAGAGCGAGGAAGGGTGGATCGGCTGCGGCAGTATGCAGGGATGGGCAAGGCAATTACCTTGGCAGTTTAGCGTTTGTGGTAGCTGGCCTAGAGGACCCAGCAATTCTTGAAGCAATTGCTTGCCGGGAGGTGTTGGCGCTGGCGGAAGATCTTAACATCCACAACTTTGTCATTGCATCTGACTCCAAACAAACGGTGGCTGATATTTCATGTGGTGGCAAAGGAAGGAGTGGTTCTATCATACAGGAGATTAATATTAGAGCTTCTATGTTTCAATGTAATTTTTGTTTTGAAGGTCGTGCGGCTAATGTCGACGCACACAAACTAGCCAAATACTCACTTAGTCTCTGTCCGGGGCGCCATCTCTGGTTAGGCCAACCCCATGATCCGAGTTGTATCCCACCTCACTTAGTCTCTGTCCGGGGCGCCATCTCTGGTTAGGCCAACCCCATGATCCGAGTTGTATCCCACCCTTTGTGGTCTTTGATGAATAAAATTTGGCTTTCCCCTAAAAAAAATCTAAATCAATAGCAATTCAACCATTCATTTATATAGTTGCAAACAAATGCAACTACTAGCAAAAGCACAAGATGTTCATAAAAAAATTGCATCCTCAAAACCAAAAGCAAACGAATCAGTTGTCTGAGCCAAATGACTCAATTTTCGGCCTCTTCCCCTCCCCTTTGTGCAAAGCATGCGATCATTCTATCAGTCTGGAGGTACAAGGTGGCACATGCCCGAACTAGCAAAGCAAGAGAATGACATGATCAACAAGTTGCAATGTAGAGAAAATCAATCAAATAACCAACACATGGAGCAACATGAAGCAAAGCTTACAAGCTCGAGGAGACACGCCACTTGGTATTCGGTTTTGCATTTGTGCATATGCACCACAATACGGTGGCTTAGTGTCTTAGGAATAAGATCATGGATCTGTTGGGGAACGCAGTAATTTCAAAAAAATTCCTATGCACACGCAAGATCCATCTAAGTGATGCATAGAAACGAGAGGGAAGAGTGTTTTCCATGTACCCTCGTAGACCGAAAGTGGAACCGTTATGACAACACGGTTGATGTAGTCGTACGTCTTCACGATCCGACCGATCCTAGTACCAAAAGTATGGCACCTCCGCGATCTGCACACGTTCAGCTCGGTGACGTCCCGCGAACTCTAGATCCAGCTGAGGTCGAGGGAGAGCTTCGTCAACATGACGGTGTGATGACAGTGATGATGAATTTACCGACGCAGGGCTTCGCCTAAGCACTGCAACGATATGACCGAGGTGGAAATCTGTGGAGGGGGGCACCGCACACGGCTAAACAATCAACTTGTGTGTCTATGGGGTGCCCCCTCCCCGTATATAAAGGAGTGGAGGAGGGGAGGGGTCGCCCTCTCTATGGTGTGCCCTAGGGGAGTCCTACTCCCACAGGAAGGAAGGAGGAGAGAGGGAGAAGGAAAGGGGGGCTGGCCCCCCACCCCAATTCGGATTGGGCTTGGGAGGGGGGGCGCCCCCACCTTGGCCGCCGCCTCCTCTCTCCCACTAAGGCCCAATATGAAGGAAATATGCCCTAGAGGCAATAATAAAGTTATTATTTATTTCCTTATTTCATGATGAATGTTTATTATTCATGCTAGAATTGTATTAACCGGAAACTTAGTACATGTGTGAATAAATAGACAAAACAAAGTGTCCCTAGTATGCCTATACTTGACTAGCTTGTTTATCAAAGATGGTTATGTTTCCTAACCAGAGACATGTGTTGTCATTTTATGAACGGGATCACATCATTAGGAGAATGATGTGATGGACAAGACCCATTCGTTAGCTTAGCATTATGATCATTACAGTTTCATTGCTACTGCTTTCTTCATGACTTATACATGTTCCTCAGACTATGAGATTATGCAACTCCCGAATACCGGAGGAACACCTTATGTGCTATCAAACGTCACAACGTAACTGGGTGATTATAAAGATTCTCTACAGGTGTCTCCGATGGTGTTTGTTGGGTTGGCATAGATCGAGATTAGGATTTGTCACTCCATGTATTGGAGAGGTATCGCTGGGCCCTCTCGGTAATGCACATCACTATAAACCTTGCAAGCAATGTGACTAATGAGTTAGTTGCGGGATGATGCACTACGGAACGAGCAAAGAGACTTGCCGGTAACGAGATTGAACTGGGTATTGAGATACCGACGATCGAATCTCGGGCAAGTAACATACCGACGACTAAGGGAACAACATATGTTGTTATGCGGTTTGACCGATAAAGATCTTCGTAGAATATGTAGGAGCCAATATGAGCGTCCAGGTTCCGCAATTGGTTATTGACCGGAGATGTGTCTCAGTCATGTCTACATAGTTCTCGAACCTATAGGGTCCACACGCTTAACGTTCGATGACGATTTGTATTATGAGTTATGTGATTTGATGTACCGAAGGTTGTTCGGAGTCCCGCATGTGATCACGGACATGACGAGGAGTCTCGAAATGGTCGAGACATAAAGATTGATACATTGGAAGGTTATATTCGGACACCGGAAGGGTTCCAAAGTGTATCGAGTATTTTTCGGAGTACCGGGAGGTTACCGGAACCCCCCCGGGGAGTTTGTGGGCCTTATTGGGCCCTAGTGGAGAAAGAGGGCTGAAAGCAAGGTGTGGGGTGCCCCCCCAGGCGCAAACCGAATTGGTTTAGGATTTGGGGGCCGACCCCCTCTTTCCTTCTCCCCTCCTCCTCTTTCCTCCTTCTCCTAGTAGGAATAGGAAAGGGGGTCCAAACCTACTTGGAGTAGGATTGCCCCCCCCCCTTGGCGCGCGCCTCCTCCTTGGCTGGCCTCCTCCTCCCTCCCTCCTTTATATACGTGGGGAGGGGGCACCCCAAAGGCACACCAAAGTTTCTCTCAGTCGTGTGCAGTGCCCCCCGCTCCACAATTACACACCTTGGTCATATCCTCGTAGTGCTTAGGCAAGCCCTGCTCATCAAGCTGAACATGTGCTGAACGCGGAGGTGCCGTACATTTGGTGCTTGGATTGGTTGGATCGCAAAGACGTTTGACTACATCAACCGCGTTACTAAAACGTTTCCGCTTTCGGTCTACGAGGGTACGTGGACACACTCTCCCCGCTCGTTGCTATGCTTCTCCTAGATAGATCTTGCATGATCGTAGGAAATTTTTGAAATACTACGTTCCCCAACAGTGGCATCCGAGTCAGGTCTATGCGTAGATGTTATATGCACGAGTTGAACACAAAGAGTTGTGGGCGATAATAGTCATACTGCTTACCAGCATGTCATACTTTGATTCAGCGGTATTGTTGGATGAAGCAGCCCAGACCGACATTACGTGTATGCTTACGCAAGACTGGTTCTACCGACGTGCTTTGCACACAGGTGGATGGCGGGTGTCAGTTTCTCCAACTTTAGTTGAATCGAGTGTGACTACGCCCGGTCCTTGTTGAAGGTTAAAACAACACACTTGAAGAAAAATCGTTGTGGTTTTGATGTGTAGGTAAGAACGGTTCTTACTCAGCCCGTAGCAGCCACATAAAACTTGCAACAAGAAAGTAGAGGACGTCTAACTTGTTTTTGCAGGGCATGTTATGATGTGATATGGTCAAGACGTGATGATATATAAATTGTTGTATAAGATGATCATGTTTTGTAACAGTTATCGGCAACTGGCAGGACCCATATGGTGGTCGCTTTATTGTATGAAATGCAATCACCATGTAATTGCTTTACTTTATCACTAAGCGGTAGTGATAGTTGTAGTAGCAATAGTTGGTGAGACAACAACGATGCTTCGATGGAGATCAAGGTGTCAAGCCGGTGACGATGGTGATCATGATGGTGCTTTGGAGATGGAGATCAAAGGCACAAGATAATGATGGCCATATCATATCACTTATATTGATTGCATGTGATGTTTATCCTTTATGCATCTTATTTTGCTTAGTTGGGCGGTAGCATTATAAGATGATCTCTCACGAAATTTCAAGGTATAAGTGTTCTCCCTGAGTATGCACTGTTGCGACAATTCGTCGTGCCGAGACACCACGTGATGATCGGGTGTGATAAGCTCTACGTTCACATACAATGGGTGCAAGCCAGTTTTGCACACGCGGAATACTCGGGTTAAACTTGACGAGCCTAGCATATGCAGATATAGCCTCGGAACACTGGAGACCGAAAGGTCAAGCGTGAATCATATAGTAGATATGATCAACATAGTGATGTTCACCATTGAAAACTACTCCATCTCACATGATGATCGGACATGGTTTAGTTGATTTGGGTCACGTGATCATTTAGATGACTAGAGGGATGTCTATCTAAGTGGGAGTTCTTAAGTAATATGATTAATTGAAATTTAATTTATCATGAACTTAGTCCTGATAGTATTTGCATAACTATGTTGTAGATCAAAAGCTCACAATGTAGCTCCCCGTTTATTTTTTATATGTTCCTAGAGAAAAATAAGTTGAAATATGATAGTAGCAATGCTGCGGACTTGGTCTATGATCTGAGGATTATCCTCATTGTTGCACAGAAGAATTATGTCCTTGATGCACCGCTAGGTGACAGACCTATTATAGAAGCAGATGCAGACGTTATGAACGTTTGACAAGCTCGATATGATGACTACTTGATAGTTTAGTGCACCATGCTTTACGACTTAGAACCGGGACTTCAAAAATGTTTTGAACGCCACGGAGCATATAAGATGTTCCAAGAGTTGAAATTGGTATTTCAGACTCATGCCCGTGTCGAGAGGTATGAGACCTGTGATAGTACTTTGCCTACAAGATGGAGGAGAATAGCTCAACCATTGAGCATGTACTCAGATTGTCTAGGTACTACAATTGCTTGAATCAAGTGGGAGTTAATCTTTCAGATAAGATAGTAATTGACAAAGTTCTCTAGTCACTATCACCAAGTTACTAGAACTTCGTGATGAACTATAATATGCAATGGATGACGAAAGTAATTCCCGAGCTCTTCGTGATGCTGAAATCGGCGAAGGTAGAAATCAAGAAAGAGCATCAATTGTTGATGATTAACAAGACCACTAGTTTCAAGAAAATGGCAAAGGAAAAGAAAGGGAACTTCAAGAAGGATGGAAAGCAAGTTGTCACTCCCATGAAGAATCCCAAAGCTAGACCTAAACCTGAAACTGAGTGCTTCTACTGCAAAGGGAATGGTCACTGGAATCGGAAGTACCCCAAACATTTGGCGGATAAGAAGGATGGCAAAGTGAACAAAGGTATATTTGATATACATGTTATTGATGTGTACTTTACTAGTGTTTATAGCATTTTGAGAAAGCAACCCCTCAATATTTGATACTAGTTCAGTTGCTAAGAGTAGTAACTCGAAACAGGAGTTTCAAAATAAACAAAGACTAGTTAAGGGAGAGGTGATGATGCGTGTTGGAAGTGATTCCAAGGTTGATAAGATCACCATCGCACACTCCCTTTACCTTCGGGATTGGTGTTGAACCTAAAATAAATGTTATTTGGTGTTTGCATTGAGCATGAATATGATTGGATCATGTTTATTGCAATACAGTTATTCATTTAAGTCAAAGAATAAATGTTGTTCTATTTACATGAATAAAACCTTCTATGGTCATACACTCAATATAAATGGTTTATTGAATCTCGATCATAGTGATAGACATATTGAAGCCAAAAGATGCAAAGTTAATAATGATAGTGCAACTTATTTGTGGCACTGCCGTTTAGGTAATATTGGTGTAAAGCGCATGAAGAAACTCCATGCTGATGGACTTTTGGAATCACTTGATTATGAATCACTTGATGATTGTGAACCATGCCTCATGGGAAAGATGAATAAGACTCCGTTCTCCGGAACAATGGAGCGAGCAACAGACTTGTTGGAAATAATACATACCAATGTATGCAGTCCGATGAGTGTTGAGGCTCGCGGCGGGTATCGTTATTTTCTGACCTTCACAGGTGATTTGAGCAGATATGGGTATATCTACTTGATGAAACATAAGTCTGAAACATTTGAGAAGTTCAAAGAATTTCAGAGTGAAGTGGAAAATCATCGTAACAAGAAAATAAAGTTTCTACGATCTGATCGTGAAGGAGAATATTTGAGTTACAAGTTTGGTCTTCATTTGAAACAATGTGGAATAGTTTCGCAACTCACGCCACCTGGAACACCACAGCGTAATGTTGTGTCTGAATGTCGTAATCATACTTTATTAGATATGGTGCGATCTATGATGTTTCTTACTGATTTACCACTATCGTTTTGGGGTTATGCATTAGAGAAGCTGCATTCACATTAAAGAGGGCATCATCTAAATCCATTGAGATAACACTGTATGAACGGTGGTTTGGCAAAAAACCTAAGCTGTCCTTTCTTAAAGTTTGGGGTTGCGATGCTCATGTGAAAAAGTTTCAACCTAATAAGATTGAACCCAAATCGGAGAAATGCATCTTCATAGGATACCCAAAGGAGACTATTGCGTACACCTTCTATCACAGATCCAAAGGCAAGATATTCGTTGCTAAGAATGGATCCTTCCTAGAGAAGGAGTTTCTCTCAAAATAAGTGATTGGGAGGAAAGTAGAACTTGATGAGGTAATTGTACCTGCTCCCTTATTGGAAAGTGGTTCATCACAGAAATTAGTTCCAGTGATTCCGACGCCAATTAGTGAGGAAGCTAATGATGATGATCATGAAACTTCAGATCAAGTTACTACTGAACCTTGTAGGTCAAGCAGAGTAAGATCCGCACCAGAGTGGTACGGTAATCCTGTTCTGGAGGTCATGTTACTTGACCATGACGAACCTATGAACTATGAGGAAGCGATGATGAGCCCAGATTCCGCGAAATGGCTTGAGGCCATGAAATCTAAGATAGGATTGATGTATGAGAACAAAGTATGGACTTTGGTGGACTTGCCCGATGATCGGCAAGCCATTAATAATAAATGGATCTTCAAGAGGAAGACGGACACTGATGGTAGTGTTACTATCTACAAAGCTCGACTTGTCGCGAAAGGTTTTCGACAAGTTCAAGGTGTTGACTACGATGAGATTTTCTCACTCATAGCGATGCCTAAGTCTGTCCAAATCATGTTAGCAGTTGCCGGATTTTATGAAATCTGGCAAATAGATATCAAAACTGCATTCCTTAGTGGATTTATTGAAGAAGAGTTGTATATGATGCTAAAAGCGCAACTATCCCTAGGTGGCTTTGGTAATTCATAACACATATAGCTCATTGAGCTAATGCTATTCCAAGACAAATATTTCAGGAAAGCTCAATGAATGGCATGGCATGGATGATGAAAGTGGATCCCTCAAAATATCAAGGACAAAGGATTGGCTCAAGCTCAATGTTAGGGAACGTAGTAATTTCAAAAAAATTCCTAAGCACACGCAAGATCATGGTGATGGCATAGCAACGAGAGGGGAGAGTAATGTCCACCTACCCTCGTAGACCTTAAGCGGAAGCGTTATGACAACGCGGTTGATGTAGTCGTACGTCTTCACGATCCGACCGATCCAAGTACCGAACGTACGGCACCTCCGAGTTCAGTACACATTCAGCTCGATGACAATCCCCGGACTCCAATCCAGCAAAGTGTCGGGGATGAGTTCCGTCAGCACGATGGCGTGGTGACAATGATGATGTTCTACCGGCGCAGGGCTTCGCCTAAACTCCGCGACGATATGACCGAGGTGGAATATGGTGGAGGGGGGCACCGCACACGGCTAAGGAACGATCACGTAGATCAACTTGTGTGTCATGGGGTGCCCCCTGCCCCCGTATATAAAGGAGCCAAGGGGGAGGGGTGGCCGGCCAAGGAGGGGCGCGCCAAGGGGAGTCCTACTCCCACCGGGAGTAGGACTCCTTCTTTCCTAGTCCAACTAGGAGAAGGGGGGAAAGGAGGGGAGTGGAGAAGGAAGGGAGAGGGGGGCCGCGCCCCAAACCTCTTGTCCAATTCGGACTGGGCTTGGGAGGGGCGCGCGCCACCTCCTGGCTCCTTCCCACTAAGGCCCGTTAAGGCCCAATACTCTTCCCCGTATTCCCGTAACTCCCCGGTACTCCGAAAAATACCCGAATCACTCGGAACCTTTCCGATGTCCGAATATAGTCGTCCAATATATCGATCTTTACGTCTCGACCATTTCGAGACTCCTCGTCATGTCCCCGATCTCATCCGGGACTCTGAACTCCTTCGGTACATCAAAACTCATAAACTCATAATATAACTATCATCGAAACCTTAAGCGTGCGGACCCTACGGGTTCGAGAACTATGTAGACATGACCTAGAACTATTCTCGGTCAATAACCAATAGCGGAACCTGGATGCTCATATTGGCTCCTACATATTCTGCGAAGATCTTTATCGGTCAAACCGCATAACAACATACATTGTTCCCTTTGTCATCGGTATGTTACTTGCCCGAGATTCGATCGTCGGTATCCAATACCTAGTTCAATCTCGTTACCGGCAAGTCTCTTTACTCATTACGTAATGCATCATTTCGTAACTAACTCATTAGCTACATTGCTTGCAAGGCTTATAGTGATGTGCATTACCGAGAGGGCCCAGAGATACCTCTCCGACAATCGGAGTGACAAAACCTAATCTCGAAATACGCCAACCCAACATGTACCTTTGGAGACACCTGTAGTACTCCTTTATAATCACCCAGTTACGTTGTGATGTTTGGTAGCACCCAAAGTGTTCCTCCGGTAAACGGGAGTTGCATAATCTCATAGTTACAGGAACATGTATAAGTCATGAAGAAAGCAATAGCAATATACTAAACGATCAAGTGCTACGCTAACGGAATGGGTCATGTCAATCACATCATTCTCCTAATGATATGATCCCATTAATCAAATGACAACTCTTTTGTCCATGGTTAGGAAACATAGCCATCTTTGATAAACGAGCTAGTCAAGTAGAGGCATACTAGTGACACTATGTTTGTATATGTATCCACATATGTATTATGTTTCCGGTTAATACAATTCTAGCATGAATAATAAACATTTATCATGATATAAGGAAATAAATAATAACTTTATTATTGCCTCTAGGGCATATTTCCTTCAGTCTCCCACTTGCACTAGAGTCAATAATCTAGTTCACATCATCATGTGATTTAACACCAATATTCACATCTGTATGTGATTAATACCCATAGTTCACATCGTCATGTGATCAACACCCAAAGGGTTTACTAGAGTCAATAATCTAGTTCACATTGCTATGTGATTAACACCCAAAGAGTACTAAGGTATGATCATGTTTTGCTCGTGAGAGAAGTTTAGTCAACAGGTCTGTCATATTATAGAGTCGTATGTATCTTGCAAATATTCTATGTCTGCAATGCTTTACACGGAGCTACTCTAGCTAATTGCTCCCACTTTCAATATGTATCCATATTGAGACTTAGAGTCATCTGGATCGGTGTAAAAGCTTGCATCGATGTAACTTTTTACGACGAACTCTTTTATGACCTCCATAATCGAGAAACATATCCTTATTCTACTAAGGATAATTTTGACCAATGTCCAGTGATCTACTCCTAGATCACTATTGTACTCCCTTGCCAAACCAGGGCAGAGTATACAATAGGTCTGGTCCATAGCATGGCATACTTTTATAGAACCTATGATTTGTGCATAGGGAATGACTTTCATTCTCTTTCTATTTTCTACCGTGGTCGGGTCTTGAGTCTTACTCAATTTCACACCTTTGCAACACAGGCAAGAACTCTTTCTTTGACTGTTCCATTTTGAACTATTTCAAAATCTTGACAAGGTATGTACTTATTGAAAAAACTTATCAAGCGTCTTGATCTATCTCAATAGATCTTGATGCTCAATATGTAAGCAGCTTCACCGAGGTCTTTCTTTGAAAAACTCCTTTCAAACACTCCTTTATGCTTTGCAAAACAATTCTACATTATTTCCGATCAACAATATGTTATTCACATATACTTATCAGAAATGTTGTAGTGCTCCCACTCACTTTCTTGTAAATACAGGCCTTTCCAAAAGTCTGTATAAAACCATATGCTTTGATCAACTCATCAAAGCGTATATTCCAACTCCGAGATGCTTGCACCAGTCCATTGATGGATTGTTGGAGCTTGCACATTTTGTTAGCACCTTTAGGATTAGCAAAACCTTCTGGTTGCATCATATACAACTCTTCTTTAAAAAATCCATTAAGGAATGCAGTTTTGACATCCATTTGGCAGATTTCATAAAATGTGGCAATTGCTAACATGATTCAGACAGACTTAAGCATCGATACGAGTGACAAAATCTCATCGTATTCAACACCTTGAACTTGTCGAAAACCTTTCGCAACAAGTCGAGCTTAGTAGATAGTAACACTACTATCAGTGTCCGTCTTCCTCTTGAAGATCCATTTATTTAACATGGCTTGCTGATCATCGAGCAAGTCAATCAAAGTCCATACTTTGTTCTCATACATGGATCATATCTCAGATTTTATGGCCTCAAGCCATTTCGCGGAATCAGGGCTCATCATCGCTTCCTCATAGTTCGTAGGTTCATCATGGTCTAGTAACATGACTTCCAGAACAGGATTACTGTACCACTCTGGTGCGGATCTTTCTCTGGAAGACCTACGAGGTTTTGTAGTAACTTGATCTGAAGTTTCATGATCATCATCATTAGCTTCCTCACTAATTGGTGTAGGAATCACTGTAATTGATTTCTGTGATGAACTACTTGAAGGAAATATGCCCTAGAGGCAATAATAAAGTTATTATTTATTTCCTTATTCCATGATAAATGTTTATTATTCATGCTAGAATTGTATTAACCGGAAACATAATACATGTGTGAATACATAGACAAACATAGTGTCACTAGTATGCCTCTACTTGACTAGCTCGTTTATCAAAGATGGTTATGTTTCCTAGCCATGGACAAAAGAGTTGTCATTTGATTAATGGGATCACATCATTAGGAGAATGATGTGATTGACATGACTCATTCCATTAGCCTAGCACTTGATCGTTTAGTATACTACTATTGCTTTCTTCATGACTTATACATGTTCCTGTAACTATGAGAATTATGCAACTCCCGTTTACCGGAGGAACACTTTGGGTACTACCAAACGTCACAACATAACTGGGTGATTATAAAGGAGTACTACAGGTGTCTCCGAAGGTAAATGTTGAGTTGGCGTATTTCGAGATTAGGTTTTGTCACTCCGATTGTCGGAGAGGTATCTCTGGGCCCTCTCGGTAATGCACATATTTATAAGCCTTGCAAGCAATGTGACCAAATGAGTTGGTTACGGAATGATGCATTACGGAACGAGTAAAGAGACTTGCCGGTAACGAGATTGAACTAGGTATTAGATACCGACGATCAAATCTCGGGCAAATAACATACCGATGACAAAGGGAACAACGTATGTTGTTATGCGGTTTGACCGATAAAGATCTTCGTAGAATATGTAGGAGCCAATATGGGCATCCAGGTTCAGCTATTGGTTATTGACCAAGAATAGTTCTAGGTCATGTCTACATTGTTCTCGAACCCGTAGGGTCCGCACGCTTAAGGTTTTGATGACAGTTATATTATGAGTTTATGAGTTTTGATGTACCGAAGGAGTTCGGTGTCCCGGATGAGATCAGGTACTTGACGAGGAGTCTCGAAATGGTCGAGACGTAAAGATCGATATATTGGACGACTATATTCGGAGTATTCGGGTATTTTTCGGAGTACCGGAGAGTTACGGGAATTCGCCGGGGAGTATATGGGCCTTATTGGGCCATACGGGAATAGAGGAGAGAGGCCGAAAGGAAGGAGGCGCGCAGCCCCCCTCTGGTCCGAATTGGACAAGGGGTGCGGCCCCCTTTTCCTTCCTCCTCTCCCCCTCTTTCCCCCTTCTCCTACTCCAACAAGGGAGGTGGAATCCTACTAGGACTAGGGAGTCCTAGTAGGACTCCACACTTGGCGCGCCCCCTCCTAGGGCCGGCCACCTCCCCCCTTGCTCCTTTATATACGGGGGCAGGGGGGCACATCTAGGGAGAATAACACAAGTTGATCTACGGATCGTTCCTTAGTCGTGTGCGGTGCCCCCCTCCACCATATTCCACCTCGGTCATATCGTCGCGGAGTTTAGGCGAAGCCCTGCGCCGGTAGAGCATCATCATCGTCACCACGCCGTCATGCTGACGGAACTCATCCCCGAAGCTTTGCTGGATCGGAGCCCGGGGATCGTCATCGAGCTGAACGTGTGCTGAACTCGGAGGTGCCGTACGTTCGGTGCTTGGATCGGTCGGATCGTGAAGACGTACGACTACATTAACCGCGTTGTCATAACACTTCCTCTTATGGTCTATGAGGGTACGTGGACAACACTCTCCCCTCTGTTGCTATGCCATCACCATGATCTTGCGTGTACGTAGGAAATTTTTTGAAATTACTACGTTCCCCAAAAGTGGCATCTGAGCCTAGGTTTTATGCGTAGATGTTATATGCACGAGTAGAACACAAGTGAGTTGTGGGCGATATAAGTCATACTGCTTACCAGCATGTCATACTTTGGTTCGGCGGTATTGTGAGATGAAGCGGCCCGGACCGACATTACGCGTACGCTTACGCAAGACTGGTTTCACCGCTACGAGCACTCGTTGCTTAAAGGTGACCGGCGGGTGTCTGTCTCTCTCACTTTAGTTGAACCGAGTGTGGCTACGCCCGGTCCTTGCGAAGGTTAAAACAGCACCAACTTGACAAACTATCGTTGTGGTTTTGATGCGTAGGTAAGAACGGTTCTTGCTAAGCCCGTAGCAGCCACGTAAAATTTGCAACAACAAAGTAGAGGACGTCTAACTTGTTTTTGCAGGGCATGTTGTGATGTGATATGGTCAAGACGTGATGCTATATTTTATTGTATGAGATGATCATGTTTTGTAACCGAAGTTATCGGCAACTGGCAGGAGCCATATGGTTGTCGCTTTATTGTATGAAATGCAAACGCCCTGTAATTGCTTTACTTTATCACTAAGCGGTAGCGATAGTCGTAGAAGCAATAGATGGCGTAACGACAACGATGCTACGATGGAGATCAAGGTGTCGCGCCGGTGACGATGGTGATCACGACGGTGCTTCGAAGATGGAGATCACAAGCACAAGATGATGATGGCCATATCATATCACTTATATTGATTGCATGTGATGTTTATCCTTTATGCATCTTATCTTGCTTTGATTGACGGTAGCATTTTAAGATGATCTCTCACTAATTATCAAGAAGTGTTCTCCCTGAGTATGCACCGTTGCGAAAGTTCTTCGTGCTGAGACACCACGTGATGATCGGGTGTGATAGGCTCTACGTTCAAATACAACGGGTGCAAAACAGTTGCACACGCGGAATACTCGGGTTAAACTTGACGAGCCTAGCATATACAGATATAGCCTCGGAACACGGAGACCGAAAGGTCGAGCGTGAATCATATAGTAGATATGATCAACATAATGATGTTCACCATTGAAACTACTCCATCTCACGTGATGATCGGACATGGTTTAGTTGATTTGGATCACGTGATCACTTAGATGACTAGAGAGATGTCTGTCTAAGTGGGAGTTCTTAAGTAATATGATTAATTGAACTTGAATTTATCATGAACTTAGTCCTGGTAGTATTTTGCAAATTGTGTTATAGATCAATAGCTCGCGTTGTTGCTTCCCTATGTTTTTGCTTCCCTATGTTTTATATGTGTTCCTAGAGAAAACTATGTTGAAAAATGTTAGTAGCAATGATGCGGACTTGGTCCGTGATCTGAGGTTTATCCTCATTGCTGCACAGAAGAATTATGTCCTTGATGCACCGCTAGGTGACAGACCTATTGCAGGAGCAGATGTAGACGTTATGAACGTTTGGCTAGCTCAATATGATGACTACTTGATAGTTTAGTGCACCATGCTTAACGGCTTAGAATCGGGACTTCAAAGATGTTTTGAACGTCATGGACCATATGAGATGTTCCAGGAATTGAAGTTAATATTTCAAGCAAATACCCGAGTTGAGAGATATGAAGTCTCCAACAAGTTCTATTGCTAAAAGATGGAGGAGAATCGCTCAACTAGTGAGCATGTGCTCAGATTGTCTGAGTACTTCAATCGCTTGAATCAAGTGGGAGTTAATCTTCCAGATAAGATAGTGATTGACAGAATTCTCTAGTCACCATCACCAAGTTAGTAGAACTTTGTGATGAACTGTAGTATGCAAGGGATGACGAAAACGATTCCGAGCTCTTCGTGATGTTGAAATCAACGAAGGTAGAAATCAAGAAAGAGCATCAAGTGTTGATGATTGACAAGACCACTAGTTTCAAGAAAAGGGCAAAGGGAAAGAAAGGGAACTTCAAGTAGAATGACAAGCAAGTTGTCAGTCCCGCGAAGAAGCCCAAAGCTGGACCAAAGCCTGAAACTGAGTGATTATACTGCAAAGGAAATGGTCACTAGAAGCGGAAATGCCTTGAATATTTGGTGGATAAGAAGGATGGCAAAGTGAACAAGGGTATATTTGATATACATGTTATTGATGTGTACCTTACTAGTGTTTATAGTAACCCCTGAGTATTTGATACTTGTTCGGTTGCTAAGATTAGTAACTCGAAACAGGAGTTACAGAATAAACAGAAACTAGTTGAGGGTGATGTGATGATGTGTGTTGGAAGTGGTTCCAAGATTGATATGATCATCATCGCACACTCCCTATACTTTCGGGATTAGTGTTGAACCTAAATAAATGTTATTTGGTGTTTGCGTTGAGCATGAATATGATTTGATCATGTTTATTGCAATACGGTTATTCATTTAAAGTCAGAGAATAATTGTTGTTCTGTTTACATGAATAAGACCTTCGATGGTCATACACCCAATGAACATAGTTTGTTGGATCTCGATCGTAGTGATACACATATTCATAATATTGATGCCAAAAGATGAAAAGTTAATAATGATAGTGCAACTTATTTGTGGCACTGCCGTTTGGGTCATATCGGTGTAAAGCGCATGAAGAAACTCCATAAAGATGGATTTTCGGAATCACTTGGTTATGAATCATTTGATGCTTGCGAACCGTGCCTTTTGGGCAAGATGACTAAAAACTCCGTTCTCCGGAACAATGGAACAAGCTACTGACTTATTGGAAATAATACATACCGATGTATGCGATCCAATGAGTGTTGATGCTCGTGGCAAGTATCATTATTTTCTGACCTTCACAAAATGATTTGAGCAGATATGAGTATATCTACTTGATGAAACATAAGTCTGAAATAATTGAAAGGTTCAAAGAATTTCAGAGTGAAGTGGAAAAATCATCGTAACAAGAAAATAAAGTTTCTACGATCTGATCGCGAAGATGAATATTTGAGTTACGAGTTTGGTCTTCAGTTAAAACAATGTGGAATAGTTTCACAGCTCACGCCACATGGAACACCACAACGTTATGGTGTGTCCGAACATCGTAACCGCACTTTATTGGATATGGTGCGATCTATGATGTCTCTTATCAGTTTTACCACTATCGTTTTGGGGTTGTGCATTAGAGACAGCTGCATTCACGTTTAAAAGGGCACCATCTAAATCCGTTGAGACGACACCGTATGAACTATGGTTTAGCAGTGAACCTAAGCTGTCATTTCTTAAAGTTTGGAGTTGTGATGCTTATATGAAAAAAGTTTCAACCTGATAAGCTCAAACCCAAATCGGAGAAGTGCGTCTTCATAGAATACCCAAAGTTAACTATTGGGTACACCTTCTATCACAGATCGGAAGGCAAGTTATTCATTGCTAAGAATGGATCCTTTCTAGAGAAGGAGTTTCTCTCAAAAGAAGTGAGTGGGAGGAAAGTAGAACTTGATGAGGTAACTGTACCTGCTCCCTTATTGGAAAGTAGTTCATCACAGAAATCTGTTCCTGTGACTACTACACCAATTAGTGAGGAAGTTAATGATGATGATCATGAAACTTCAAATTAAGTTACTACAGAACCTCGTAGGTCTTCCAGAGTAAGATCCGCACCAGAGTGGTACGGTAATCCTGTTCTGGAAGTCATGTTACTAGACCATGATGAACCTACGAACTATGAGGAAGCGATGATGAGCCCAGATTCCATGAAATGGCTTGAGGCCATAAAATCTGAGATATGATCCATGTATGAGAACAAAGTATGGACTTCGATTGACTTGCTCGATGATCAGCAAGCCATGTTAAATAAATGGATCTTCAAGAGGAAGACGGACATTGATAGTAGTGTTACTATCTACTAAGCTCGACTTGTTGCGAAATGTTTTCAACAAGTTCAAGGTGTTGAATACGATGAGATTTTCTCACTCGTATCGAAGCTTAAGTCTGTCTGAATCATGTTAGCAATTGCCACATTTTATGAAATCTGGCAAATGGATGTCAAAACTGCATTCCTTAATGGATTTATTAAAGAAGAGTTGTATATGATGCAACCAGAAAGTTTTTGTCAATCCTAAAGATGCTAACAAAGTGTGCAAGCTCCAGCAATCCATCAATGGACTGGTGCAAGCATCTCGGAGTTGGAATATACGCTTTGATGAGTTGATCAAAGCATATGGTTTTATACAGACTTTTGAAGAAGCCTGTATTTACAAGAAAGTGAGTGGGAGCTCTGTAGCATTTCTAATATTATATGTGGATGACATATTGTTAATTGGAAATGATATGGAAATTCTGGATAGCATGAAAGGATACTTGAATAAGAGTTTTTCAAAGCAAGACCTCGGTGAAGCTGCTTACACATTGAGCATCAAGATCTATATAGATAGATCAAGACGCTTGATAAGATTTTTCAATGAGTACATACCTTGATAAATTTTTGAAATAGTTCAAAATGGAACAGTCAAAGAAGGAGTTCTTGCCTGTGTTACAAGGTGTGAAGTTGAGTAAGACTCAAGACCCGACCATTGCAGAAAATAGAAAGAGAATGAAAAGTCATTCCCTATGCCTCAGTCATAGGTTCTATAAAGTATGCTATGCTGTGAACCAGACCTATTGTATACCTTGCTCTGTGTTTGGCAAAGGAATACAATTTTGATCTAATAAGTAGATCACTGGACATGGGTCAAGAATATCCTTAGTGAGGACTAAGGAGATGTTTCTCGATTATGGAGGTGATAAAAGAGCCCGTCGTAAAGTTACAACGATGCAAGCTTTTACACCAATCCAGATGACTCTAAGTCTCAATCTGGATACATATTGAAAGTGGGAGCAATTAGCTAGAGTAGCTCCGTGCAGAGCATTGTGGACATAGAATATTTGCGAAATACATACGGCTCTGAATATGACAGACCCGTTGACTAAGCTTCTCTCACGAGCAAAACATGATCATACCTTAGTACTCCTTTGGGTGTTAATCACATAGCGATGTGAACTAGATTATTGACTCTAGTAAACCCTTTGGGTGTTGATCACATGATGATGTGAACTATGGGTATTAATCACATGCAGATGTGAATATTGGTGTTAAATCACATAGCGATGTGAACTAGATTATTGACTCTAGTGCAAGTGGGAGACTGAAGGAAATATCCCCTAGAGGCAATAATAAAGTTATTATTTATTTCCTTATTCCATGATAAATGTTTATTATTCATGCTAGAATTGTATTAACCGGAAACATAATACATGTGTGAATACATAGACAAACATAGTGTCACTAGTATGCCTCTACTTGACTAGCTCGTTTATCAAAGATGGTTATGTTTCCTAGCCATGGACAAAAGAGTTGTCATTTGATTAATGGGATCACATCATTAGGAGAATGATGTGATTGACATGACCCATTCCGTTAGCCTAGCACTTGATCGTTTAGTATACTGTTATTGCTTTCTTCATGACTTATACATGTTCCTGTAACTATGAGAATTATGCAACTCCCGTTTACCGAAGGAACACTTTGGGTACTACCAAACGTCACAACGTAACTGGGTGATTATAAAGGAGTACTATAGGTGTCTCCGAAGGTACATGTTGAGTTGGCGTATTTCGAGATTAGGTTTTGTCACTCTGATTGTCGGAGAGGTATCTCTGGGCCCTCTCGGTAATGCACATCTTTATAAGCCTTGCAAGCAATGTGACCAAATGAGTTGGTTACGGAATGATGCATTACGGAACGAGTAAAGAGACTTGCCGGTAACGAGATTGAACTAGGTATTGGATACCGACGATCAAATCTCGGGCAAGTAACATACCGATGACAAAGGGAACAACGTATGTTGTTATGCGGTTTGACCGATAAAGATCTTCGTAGAATATGTAGGAGCCAATATGGGCATCCAGGTTCCGCTATTGGTTATTGACCAAGAATAGTTCTAGGTCATGTCTACATTGTTCTCGAACCCGTAGGGCCCGCACGCTTAAGGTTTTGATGACAGTTATATTATGGGTTTATGAGTTTTGATGTACCGAAGGAGTTCGGAGTCCCAGATGAGATCGGGGACTTGACGAGGAGTCTCAAAATGGTCGAGACATAAAGATCGATATATTGGACGACTATATTCGGAGTTCCGAAAGGTTCCGAGTGATTCGGGTATTTTTCGGAGTACCGGAGAGTTACGGGAATTCGCCGGGGAGTATATGGGCCTTATTGGGCCATACGGGAATAGAGGAGAGAGGCCGAAAGGAAGGAGGCGCGCAGCCCCCCTCTGGTCTGAATTGGACAAGGGGTGCGGCCCCCTTTTCCTTCCTCCTCTCCCCCTCTTCCCCCCTTCTCCTACTCCAACAAGGGAGGTGGAATCCTACTAGGACTAGGGAGTCCTAGTAGGACTCAACACTTGGCGCGCCCCCTCCTAGAGCCGGCCACCTCCCCCCTTGCTCCTTTATATACGGGGGCAGGGGGCACCTCTAGGGAGAACAACACAAGTTGATCTACGGATCGTTCCTTAGCCGTGTGCGGTGCCCCCCTCCACCATATTCCACCTCGGTCATATCATCGCGGAGTTTAGGCGAAGCCCTGCGCCGGTAGAGCATCATCATCGTCACCACGCCGTCGTGCTGACAGAACTCATCCCCGAAGCTTTGCTGGATCGGAGCCCGGGGATCGTCATCGAGCTGAACGTGTGCTGAACTCGGAGGTGCCGTACGTTCGGTGCTTGGATCGGTCGGATCGTGAAGACGTACGACTACATCAACCGCGTTGTCATAACGCTTCCTCTTACGGTCTACGAGGGTACGTGGACAACACTCTCCCCTCTCATTGCTATGCCATCACCATGATCTTGCGTGTACGTAGGATTTTTTTTGAAATTACTACGTTCCCCTACACTACTTTCCAATTCAGGAGAAGGTACAATTACCTCATCAAGTTCTACTTTCTTCCCACTCAATTCTTTCGAGAGAAACTCCTTCTCTAGAAAGGATCCATCTTAGCAACGAATAACTTGCCTTCGGATCTGTGATAGAAGGTGTACCCAATAGTTATCTTTGGGTATTCTATGAAGAAGCACTTATCCAATTTGGGTTCGAGCTTATCAGGTTGAAACTTTATCACATAGGCATCGCAGCCCAAACTTTAAGAAACAACAAATTTGGTTTCTTGCCAAACCACAGTTCATAAGGCGTCGTCTCAACGGATTTCGATGGTGCCCTATTTAAAGTGAATGCAACTGTCTCTAATGCATAATCCCAAAACGATAGTGGTAAACTGATAAGAGATATCATAGATTGCACTATATCCAATAAAGTACGGTTATGACGTTCAACACACCATTAAGCTGTGGTGTTCCAGGTGGCATGAGTTTGTGAAACTATTTCACATTGTTTTAATTGAAGACCAAACTCGTAACTCAAATATTCTCCTCCACGATCAGATCGTAGAAACTTTATTTTCTTGTTACGATGATTCTCCACTTCACTCTGAAATTCTTTGAACTTTTCAAATGTTTCAGACTTGTGTTTCATTAAGAATATATACTCATATCTGCTCAAATCATCTTGTGAAGGTCAGAAAATAACGATACCCGCCATGAGCATCAACACTCATTGGACCGCATACATCGATATTTATTATTTCCAATAAGTCACTAGCTCGTTCCATTGTTCCAGAGAATGGAGTTTTAGTCATCTTGCCCAAAAGGCACAGTTCGCAAGCATCAAATGATTCATAACCATGTGATTCCGAAAATCCATCTTTATGGAGTTTCTTCATGCGCTTTACACTGATATGACCCAAACGGCAGTGCCACAAATAAGTTGCGCTATCATTATTAACTTTGCATCTTTTGGCATCAATATTATGATTATGTGTATCACTACTATAGAGATCCAACAAACTATTTTCATTGGATGTATGACCATCGAAGGTTTTATTCATGTAAATAGAATAACAATTATTCTCGGCTTTAAACGAATAACCGTTTTGCAATAAACATGATCAAATCATATTTATGCTCAACGCAAACGCCAAATAACATTTATTTAGGTTTAACACTAATCACGAAAGTATAGGGAGTGTGCGATGATGATCATATCAATCTTGGAACCACTTCCAACACACATCGTCACTTCAGCCTCAACTAGTTTCTATTTATTCTGTAACTCCTGCTTCGAGTTACTAATCTTAGCAACTGAACAAGTATCAAATACTCAGAAGCTACTATAAACACTAGTAAGGTACACATCAATAACCTGTATATCAAATATACCCTTGTTCAGTTTGCCATCCTTCTTATCCACCAAATATTCAGGGTATTTCCGTTTCCAGTGACCATTTCCTTTGCAGTGTAAGCACTCAGTTTCAGGCTTTGGTCCAGCTTTGGTTTCTTCGCGGGAGTGAAAACTTGCTTGCCATTCTGCTTGAAGTTCCCTTTCTTTTCCTTTGCCCTTTTCTTGAAACTAGTGGTCTTGTCAATCATCAACACTTGATGCTCTTTTCTTGATTTCTACCTTCGTCGATTTCAGCATCACGAAGAGCTCGGGAATTGTTTTCGTCATCCCTTGTGTCGGGGATATACCCCGTGGCGTAAACCGGCCGGAAGTATAACCCGGCCGGACTGGACGACTCACTGGTAACCCACCCGGAGCTTGGCGGTTCACGGGCTACCCGCCCGGTCTTGACGGTTCATTAGTTACCCGGCGGGTGGGTTAGATGGATGACGAGGCCCATGGCCCAGAAGGCTGGTTCACGTTTAATGGTGGGCCGGTTTATGAGGAAAGCACAAGGAATATTCCCTTACAAAGGAAGCAAGACTAGGACTCCACTTGTAATAGAGTAATCCTAATCCAACTAGGACTAGTCATGTAAACCGCCCCTCCAACATATATAAGGAGGGGCAGGGCTCCCTAAAGAGGGACAAGCTACAAGCAAGAAGAAACAATCTTAGGGCTAAACACAAAGACGAGAGCCGGTTTACGGCGACTCCCTCGTGATGATAATGAGACCTAGCCTCAAACAGCATGTAGGGTTTTTACCGGATGGTGTTTCCCGAGGCCCGAAGCTGTCTAAATTCCTGTCTTGTGTTGCGTCTCTCGATTCCGCTCAACCCCTCTCAAGCTACCACATAGATGCGTTGGCCTTGCGACTAAGTCCTAACACTAAGGACATCTGACGTGACAATTCCATGACAGTTGGCGCCCACCATGGGGCCTGCGCACGGTGGTGTTGAGTTCTTGAAGGGATCTCTCTCAGGAATTGAGAAGTTCATAATTTTTTTGGATGAAGAGCCGATTTACAAATATCTATATCAACAACCGCAGTAACTCGCCATGTCAACCCGGAGGCAATCTTTCTGTGCAACAGTCAATCGATGGGACATGGCATCTATAGCTATTCTACACGACCCGCCAGGTGGTTGCTGCGACGCACAATTATTTTAGCCACGAGTTGTTGCAGTTGTGGGCAGGTTCAGAGTCCCAATGTGGAAACAGCCAAATTCATCTACTGTTCAGGATAAGCACACGGTCTGATGTTGATTTCAACTATAACATGAAGACCGGGTCAACAAGGAAACAAATCTTAAAATCTCCTCTGAGTCACTTCCAAACGGCCGGTCCAGCGCCGACCGGTTCAAACCTCCGCCACTGTTAGCCATGGCCGTGGAGTCGCCGGCCGCCTTAAGTCGATCCCGTGATTCACCTTTACCATAGCTGGCCTCAAACTGCCTCGGCCATGGCTATCCTACTACCTGGAAGACACGGACGGCAATAGTCAAAGCGTCAATACCGACAACGACCCGGACAAGCATGAAGAATCAACCCGGAGTCTGCCGCATCGCCGTTTTTGCCTCTGCCTCGGAGTGACCCGGCACCCCACCGGGTTACGCCTCTGCTCTGGCTGGATCATACCTCCAATGCCTATCCGTGTCTCCTCCGGTCTCGTCAAGTTCCTTCCACAGTGGCGTACCTCCGTTTGAGCCACTCAGTTGCCCCGAGTGGCCTCGCTCTTCTGCCACGGCTGCACCGTCAGGCCGCCCTCGTCATGACCGGTCTCACCATAGCCATGAACCGGCCCCTTCCGCTCCTGAGTGCCCGCATCGTGTGGCTCCAGGTCATCCCCGCCGTGGCTGACTCGCCTCTGCTAGCGAGGGCTGCATCGAACTGGCCACGACCATCCCCAACACCTCGCGTGTTCCGCTATAGTGGTGTATGTTGAGCCGCCCTCGTGCGTCTCACCGTCTTGGCCACGGCTGCGCCGGGCCGGCCTCACCCTCAAGCCACCGGCTCCGTCCGCCCTGTTCTGCTCCAAGTCACCACTGCTGCTCCAACCTGGTGCAAAATCAACCTGCAGTTGTGGATTCAACCCTCCTCTGATCCGGCGGCTTCAAATCGCGACCGCATTGGTTGAACCAACCCGCGAGTCATTTAAGTCACTAGACTGCTCTCACCGTGGCCTACGAACTGCCCTATTATCACGGTTCTACTCGTCCTGCTCCGGCGCGACTGTGCTTTCTGCTGCCATCTGCGCGCGCCAGGTCACACATCCGCCTTTGAGCGCCCCCATCACCCGGCCTGCAATTTTCATGGTCAAACCGCCGCCTTCAAATTGCCATCGAGCCGCTTCCAGAGCCGGCTTGTCCAAATGCCACAGTTACCTCCTCAGGCCACCGCTGCAGTCTCCACCATCTACCACGGTCCGATGCCACTGAACCGGCCGTCTATCATGGTCTGCTTCGCCGGCGCTTTTTTGCACCAGCGCCACCCAGCCTCGTACCCCTGTGTGCCCCCCGCGCTTGCAGTTTTTCCCATTGACGGGCCGCGCTCCTCCACGCGCAGCCGCATGCCCGCGATTCTCTGTCGCTGCCGCTTCAAGAACCACCCGCCACCCCATGACATTCAAGTCACCACTGCTGGGCTGACTAGGCCTCACCTCCTCCCGACAGGCTCTGCTGCGCCCTACCATCTGCTCCGGGCCACCTAGCGCCCGCGGCCTTGCGCTAAGCCGCCGGCTTTGACTGCGTGAACCGCCCGCACTCGGCTTCCAAATGGTTCCTGAGTCGCAGCTGCCCCCACTCTGCTGCAGCCGGTTCTCCAATCTCCAACTCGCTCTCACAATGAGCCACCCCGGGCTACGCCACCTCCAATCGCCGCTCGAAGCCTTACCGAGCCACTCTGTCGCGAGCAGCACTGTCTCAAAAGCCGGCTGCCTCGATGCCTTCTTCCTCCGATTCGGCTCGAGCCACAAATCGCCGCCCCTTCGTCACCTCCACGGCCGCAGCTGTGTCGCGCCTGCGCGCCTCTGTCGCTGCGCCACCATCGTCGGTTTGCCTCCGCGCCCGAACCGCCGGCGCCCCTACTCCACGGCCGTGGCAAATGCGACTAGGACAGAGGCCGGGGCGGGTTGATGCCCTCTTGCGGTTCCCTACGCGCGGCCACGCTGGCTCCGTGTCGTAGTCACCGTCGCCCTCGCCGCCTCTCCACCATTATGATGTCGAATCAGATTGGGAAGCCGGTCTACGCTTTTCGCAAATCCCCACCGTGCTCACCTTCACCGTCAGGGCCATCCCTGCAGCCGCGCCAACACTGCACGCCGGTCCTGGCTGGGTTATGCCTCTGTTTGTGTTTGTGGACAAGGGCTGTTTCTGTTGTGGCCTTGCCTTTGTGACCGGTTTTGCTGCGTGTTACTTCCGCTCTAAATCGCCGTTGACAAAGTTACCTCGCCTCCGTTGCTGTTGAACAATCCATGGCCTCTGCTTCTGTGGACCGGCCCTTGGCGAGGTTCGTTGACCCACTTGACTCACCGCTCGCCTGCCTCCAGTCCCTTAAACCGCCGGTCGGTTTACCCGACTTCAGTGCTAACTCACCGGGCTGGTTGCCATGGAGATAGCGGTGAAATAAGTGTCTTCACAGGAGATAAGGACATACTACCGGCAAGCGGGCCCGACCAGGATCAGTGTGGTCTGACTGAAGGATGAATCTTGTGACCGTCTGCCATATGAGAAATAATTGCAATCTCCTGATCGATAAAACTGGAGGTTATTACGTGTGTGATGGCATAGTCCGTCCGAAGAAAGATCATAGAGACAAAACGGAAAGGCAGGTTATGTGGCGGACCTGATTATCAAAATTTGGTTTGCGCCATCAGTGTCATCCGACAAAAAATGCCAGGTGATATTCATCTAAGTATATTTTATCAACAAATATTGTTTTTATAAAGAGAACAATTACTTTTGGTCTGTATGTTTTTTATGTGCAGGACAATAATGTATTATAAAGATGGTGCCACGCTGTGCCAATGAAGTATGCATTAAGCGTCATCATGCGTCGCTGTCCGCACCTGCTTGTTGTTGAACGGCTTCACCATGGTGATCATCAACTCTGCGGTGGATAACCACTAGCCTGGCATATCAGGTGAAATCCATTCAGTATATTTTTATATTATATATTGCTTTCTTTAAAAGAGCGATTACTCTGGTTTGCAAAGTTGTCTAATGCAGGACCCTAAACCGCCATATTGGTGCAAATTTAAAGGCCGTTAGAAAATTTCCGGCTTAAAAAGAAGGATTCCGGTTAATATCCGGCTCAAGGGGAAGATGTCTCCCACAAAGCTTTGAAGCTCTCAATATCCGGTTCAAGATCCCGGCTCAAGAAGAATTTATCTCTTGCAAAAAGTTAAAAATTGTCAAAGAGGACCTGCTGCCATGATGCGCGGTTCAAACATGGGTATCCTGCCTTATTGGCCTGACATATTATTGATCACATGGGGGCTTTTGGTTCATAAAGTGGGGTCTCTGTTCTTTTTACATCATGCATGGTTACACGGAGGTTCTGTCTTAAAGCGGCCTCCGGTTTACCCCTCGAGTTAGCTTTTCAAAAGCTTTATATCATATCACTTGGGGGCTTGGTCGTGTCCGAACCAATGCAACACCTTTTGATAGGCGAAAGCCACCAGATCATTTGGGGACATGGTCAAGTCTGAACCAGTCACGCCTCTTGGTCGGCCTAAGGCCACAGAATCACTTGGGGGCTTTGGTCGAACCCGAACCATCGTCACCCCTCTTGATCGGCGTAATGCCAATGCATCACTTGGGGACTTGTGGTCACGTCTGAACCATAGTCACGCCTCTTGATCGGCCTAAGGACACAGAGTCACTTGGGGGCTTGGTCGAACCCGAACCATTGCCACGCCACTTGATCGGCATAATGCCACGGTTTCAGTTGGGAGCCTGGCTGACTTGAACCATAGCTACACCTATTGGGAGCTTGGTCGTGTCCGACCATGGTAACACCATCTGATCGGCTCAGTAAAGCCTCTTTTTGAAAATGGTCTTATCATTGCCTTTGCTTCCATATTTTTTCATAACTGTTATTTGATTTTTGTTGCGTTTTTAAACCGACATTGTTAATCCGTTTCAAACTGTCAATTACAAATTGGCGGAACACGGTCAAATCCTAATCCGGAGACTATTTGCCCGGTTTGATTTTAGGTTACCATCTTATTATGGAGTAAACCGGCGTTCATTAACCCGGCTTGACTTTCAGTTACAAGTTGTCAATACAGGATCAAGTTATAATCCGGAGACTATCAGCCCGGTCTGGTTTGACTACGAGTCGCCAGTATTATATATGGTTAATCCGGTGTTTATCACAACCCGGTACGGTTTATCATAAACCGGCGCAATATGGAAGGAGTTATCAGTACTCAAAATTTGGGTTATTACCTCTACTACAGAAAGTTGGTAAACCAGCAATGTGATTCAATATCACAGGTATGATATATTTCATATTTGATTATTCTTAAATGCAGCCTTGGTTATAAACCTGGGTTATATGTTGGGCATTATGACCCGTCCGGCGGTAAACCGCCAGGACACTTTAAACTTGTTATATGCAGAGACAATAAAGCATGATGATAAATTATCCGATGTTTATTAAACCGGCCTGGCTTTGGACTATAAGTCGCGAGTACATATTTGGATTGCGCCATTGGAATCATGCGCTTATAAATCATTGGGTTATATTATTCAAATAGCCAAACTTGGCTGAATTTTCATTATGATATTGAATGAATAAGGTTTTTCATACCAGATTATATTATCTTGAATAGACAACATGGCTAGATTTTTATTATGGTTATTAATAACCGATATTATGATTGAGGTTTTCAAAGTCGCTTTAGCGCAATGGCTATTATTTCATCAATGGGTATGATTTATTCTACAATGGAGGGAATAGTCCCGAGTCGCTGCAGGCTTACGACCCGGCACTTGGGGGCTACATTATTTAAAGTTGAGATTATATCAAATATGCAAGTCTCATGTCGCTGCAAGCATGCACCATGACACTTGGGGGCTAATGCAAAGTAATTTTTTGCTCATATTATTGAAGACCCGACTCATCACATTATAATGAGTCGGCCCTTATGGGCTACCAATTGCTCCTGTCAACAGTTGCAGGTACAAAGCTTTTTATTCATTATATTAAAGGGTCCACTGCTCAGTTGGTAAAGCACAAGGCTCTTAACCTTGTGGACGTGGATTCAAGTCCCACGATGGGGGTTACATCATATGATGTTATTTTCATTGAAGTATATATTAAGTCCCAGCTCAATATTATCTTAATGACCTGGCCCTTGGGGGCTACATTGGTTGAAGTTTTTATGAGTATAAGGCAATTACAAGTCCCAGGTTGCTGCAAGCATAACAACCCGGCACTTGGGGGCTACATATGTGGAATATTCAGTTGTGACTAGTAACCGAGATGAGCAATCTGGATTTCTTCAAGGTTGCAACATTTATATTGACACAAGTCTTAAGCTATCATTATGTTCTCCTCTTAAGACTTGGGGGCTACAGGTAATATCATATAAAGGAGGAACATCTTCAAATTCTCAGTTTTTGGCAAATCAGGAAGATTAATTGTGTGATCCAGCGTTGGCAACAATCATAACCCGACGTCTATAAACGGTCATAATCCGGGATCATCAGTTTTTATAACCCGGCCATTTTGGTAATGTTAAATCGGCACATTTTTACATCTTCAAACCGGTTGAATATCAGATGAATATTTCAAGACCAATATTTCTTAAACCGGCGCTTTGGAATCCGACTCAAGTGGATTATTCTTCACAATATTTTTCTGTGAGAAACCAATGTCAGCAAATTGAGTGTGACACTGGCTTATTGACCTGGATTTTCTAGAAGGAGGAAATGACAAGGACTTAAGGATGATCAGGTGCCGGTTTACAAGAATTCTTAACCCGGGGCACAACCTGTCAAGTTTGCTCTTGTGTTTATTTTACAGGATCAGTTTAACATGGATAAAATCCAAATTAAACTGGGGGCTAATGTCGGGGATATACCCCATGGCGTAAACCGGCCGGAAGTATAACCCGGCCGGACTGGACGACTCACTGGTAACCCACCCGGAGCTTGGCGGTTCACGGGCTACCTGCCCAGTCTTGACGGTTCATTAGTAACCCGGCGGGCGGGTTAGATGGATGACGAGGCCCATGGCCCAGAAGGCCGGTTCACGTTTAAGGGTGGGCCGGTTTATGAGGAAAGCACAAGGAATATTCTCTTACAAAGGAAGCAAGACTAGGACTCCACTTGTAATAGAGTAATCCTAATCCAACTAGGACTAGTCATGTAAACTGCCCCTCCAACATATATAAGGAGGGGCAGGGCTCCCCAAAGAGGGACAAGCTACAAGCAAGAAGAAACAATCTTAGGGCTAGACACAAAGAGGAGAGCCGGTTTACGGCGACTCCCTCGTGATGATAATGAGACCTATCCTCTAACAGCATGCAGGGTTTTTACCGGATGGTGTTTCCCGGGGCCCGAAGCTGTCTAAATTCCTGTCTTGTGTTGCGTCTCTCGATTCCGCTCAACCCCTCTCAAGCTACCACATAGATGCGTTGGCCTCGCGACTAAGTCCTGGCACTAAGGACATCTGACGTGAAAATTCCACGACACCTTGCATACTATAGTTCATCACAAAGTTCTACTAACTTGGTGATGGTGACTAGAGAATTCTGTCAATCACTATCTTATCTGGAAGATTAACTTCCACTTGATTCCAGCGATTGTAGTACCTAGACAATCTGAGCACGTGCTCACTAGTTGAGCGATTCTCCTCCATCTTTTAGCTATAGAACTTGTTGGAGACTTCATATCTCTCAACTCGGGTATTTGCTTGAAATATTAACTTCAACTCCTGGAACATCTCATATGGTCCATGACGTTCAAAACGTCTTTGAAGTCCCGATTCTAAGCCATAAAGCATGGTGCACAAAACTATCAAGTAGTCATCATATTGAGCTAGCCAAACGTTCATAACATCTGCATCTGCTCCTGCAATAGGTCTGTCACCTAGCGGTGCATTAAGGACATAATTCTTCTGTGCAGCAATGAGGATAAACCTCAGATCACGGATCCAATCCGCATCATTGCTAATAACATCTTTCAACACAATTTTCTCTAGGAATATCTAAAAATAAACATATGAAAGCAACAATGCAAGCTATTGATCTACAACATAATTTGCAAAATACTACCAGGACTAAGTTCATGATAAATTTAAGTTCAATTAATCATATTACTTAAGAACTCCCACTTAGATAGACATCCCTCTAATCTTCTAAGTGATTACGTGATCCATATCAACTACACCATGTCCGATCATCACGTGAGATGGAGTAGTTTCAATGGTGAACATCACTATGTTGATCATATCTACTATATGATTCACGCTCGACCTTTCGGTCTCCGTGTTCCGAGGCCATATCTGTTATATGCTAGGCTCGTCAAGTTTAACCTGAGTATTCCGCATGTGCAACTGTTTTGCACCCGTTGTATTTGAACGTAGAACCTATCACGCCCGATCATCACGTGGTGTCTCAGCACGAAGAACTTGCATACTCAGGGAGAACACTTCTTGATAATTAGTGAGAGATCATCTTAAAATGCTACCATCGAACTAAGCAAAATAAGATGTATAACATCATATGCAATCAGAATATGTGATATGATATGGTCATGATCATCTTGTGCCTTTGATCTCCATCTCCAAAGTACTGTCATGATCTCTATTGTCACCGGCACGACACCATGATCTTCATCATCTTGATCTATATCAATGTGTCGTCACATGGTCGTCTCGCCAACTATTGCTCTTGCAACTATTGCTATCGCATAGCGATAAAGTAAAGCAATTATTTGGCACTTGCATCTTATGCAACAAAGAGACAACCATACGGCTTCTACCAGTTGCCGATAACTTTCAACAAAACATGATCCTCTCATACAACAACTTATATCTCATCACGTCTTGACCATATCACATCACAACATGACCTGCAAAAACAAGTTAGACGTCCTCTACTTTGTTGTTGCAAATTTTACGTGGCTGCTACGGGCTGAGCAAGAACCGTTCTTACCTACGCATCAAAACCACAACGATAGTTTGTCAAGTTAGTGCTGTTTTAACCTTCGCAAGGACCGGGCGTAGCCACACTCGGTTCAACTAAAGTTGGGGAAACAGACACCCGCTAGTCACCTGTGTGCAAAGCACGGCGGTAAAACCAGTCTCGCGTAAGCATACGCGTAATGTCGGTCCGCGCCGCTTCATCCAACAATACCGCCGAACCAAAGTATGACATGCTGGTAAGCAGTATGACTTATATCGCCCACAACTCACTTGTGTTCTACTCGTGCATATAACATCAACGCATAAAACCTAGGCTCGGATGCCACTATTAGGGAACGTAGTAATTTCAAAAAAAATCATACGCACACGCAAGATCATGGTGATGGCATAGCAACGAGAGGGGAGAGTAATTTCCACGTATCCTCGTAGACCGTAAGCGGAAGTGTTATGACAACGCAGTTGATGTAGTCGTACGTCTTCACGATCCGACCGATCCAAGTACCGAACATATGGCACCTCCGAGTTCAGTACACGTTCAGCTCGATGACGATCCCCGGACTCCAATTCAGCAAAGTGTCGGGGATGAGTTCCGTCAGCACGATGGCGTGGTGACGATGATGATGTTCTACCGGCGCAGGGCTTTGCCTAATCTCCGCGACGATATGACCGAGGTGGAATATGGTGGAGGGGGGCACCACACACGGCTAAGGAACGATCACGTAGATCAACTTGTGTGTCATGGGGTGCCCCCCTGCCCCCGTATATAAAGGAGCCAAGGGGGAGGGGTGGCCGGCCAAGGAGGGGCGCGCCAAGAGGAGTCCTACTCCCACCGGGAGTAGGACTCCTTCTTTCCTAGTCCAACTAGGAGAAGGGGGGAAAGGAGGGGAGTGGAGAAGGAAGGGAGAGGGGGGCCGCGCCCCAAACCTCTTGTCCAATTCGGACTGGGCTTGGGAGGGGCGCGCGCCACCTCCTGGCTCCTTCCCACTAAGGCCCGTTAAGGCCCAATACTCTTCCCCGTATTCCCGTAACTCCCCGGTACTCCGAAAAATACCCGAATCACCCGGAACCTTTCCGATGTCCGAATATAGTCGTCCAATATATCGATCTTTACGTCTCGACCATTTCGAGACTCCTCGTCATGTCCCCGATCTCATCCGGGACTCTGAACTCCTTCGGTACATCAAAACTCATAAACTCATAATATAACTATCATCGAAACCTTAAGCGTGCGGACCCTACGGGTTCGAGAACAATGTAGACATGACCTAGAACTATTCTCGGTCAATAACCAATAGCGGAACCTGGATGCTCATATTGGCTCTTACATATTCTGCGAAGATCTTTATCGGTCAAACCGCATAACAACATACTTTGTTCCCTTTGTCATCGGTATGTTACTTGCCCGAGATTCGATCGTCGGTATCCAATACCTAGTTCAATCTCGTTACCGGCAAGTCTCTTTACTCATTACGTAATGCATCATTTCGTAACTAACTCATTAGCTACATTGCTTGCAAGGCTTATAGTGATGTGCATTACCGAGAGGGCCCAGAGATACCTCTCCGACAATCGGAGTGACAAAACCTAATCTCGAAATACGCCAACCCAACATGTACCTTTGGAGACACCTGTAGTACTCCTTTATAATCACCCACTTACGTTGTGACGTTTGGTAGCACCCAAAGTGTTCCTCCGGTAAACGGGAGTTGCATAATCTCATAGTTACAGGAACATGTATAAGTCATGAAGAAAGCAATAGCAATATACTAAACGATCAAGTGCTAGGCTAACGGAATGGGTCATGTCAATCACATCATTCTCCTAATGATATGATTCCATTAATCAAATGACAACTCTTTTGTCCATGGTTAGGAAACATAACCATCTTTGATAAACGAGCTAGTCAAGTAGAGGCATACTAGTGACACTATGTTTGTCTATGTATCCACACATGTATTATGTTTCCGGTTAATACAATTCTAGCATGAATAATAAACATTTATCATGATATAAGGAAATAAATAATAACTTTATTATTGCCTCTAGGGCATATTTCCTTCACTCAAAAGCTCAAGACTCTACATTTTATATTTCAGTGATCCAAGATCACATTGAGTCCATAGGAAAAGCCAATACTATCAAGGTGGGATGAGGTGTTGTTTAATGAGCCTCTTGCTTCATGTGCTTAGTGATATGCTCCAAATACCCTCAACTACTTTCCCACATCAACATATGACCTAAACCTAAAGCCAAAATTGGTCACACCGATTCTTTCTATCCGGCACCACCGAGTTCAAATGTCATAGCCACTGCCACAAACCCTAGGCAAATCGGTCTCACCAATAGGGATCTCGGTCTCACCGAGATGGGATTGTAATCTCTCTATTTCCCTTCATAACGTTTTGGTCTAACCGGAGTGAGTGATCGGTCCCACTGAGATTGCAATGTAAACTCTCTGTTTCCCTTTTGTAACATTACGGTCTCACCGAAAAGAGCAAATCGGTCCCACCGAGTTTACCTGACCAACTCTCTGGTTAGCTAATTACCAAAATCGGTCTCACCAAGTTTGTGTAATCGGTCTCACCGAGATTACATTATGCCCTAACCCTAACCATATCGGTCCTACCGAGTTGCATTTCGGTCCCACCAAAAATCCTAACGGTCACTAGGTTTACTAAATCGGTCTGACCGAGTTTGTTGATTCGGTCCAACCGAGATTGGTAAATTGTGTGTAACGGTTAGATTTTGTGTGGAGGCTATATATACCCCTCCACCTCCTCTTCATTCGCGAAGAGAGCCATCAGAACAAACCTACACTTCCAACTTACCAGTTCTGAGAGAGAACCACCTACTCATGTGTTGAGGCCAAGATATTCCATTCCTACCATATGAATCTTGATCTCTAGCCTTCCCCAAGTTGCTTTCCACTCAAATCTTGTTTCCACCAGATCCAAATCCTATGAGAGAGAGTTGAGTGTTGGGGAGACTATCATTTGAAGCACAAGAGCAAGGAGTTCATCATCAACACACCATTTGTTACTTCTTGGAGAGTGGTGTCTCCTAGATTGGCTAGGTGTCACTTGGGAGCCTCCGACAAGATTGTGGAGTTGAACCAAGGAGTTTGTAAGGGCAAGGAGATCGCCTACTTCATGAAGATCTACCGCTAGTGAGGCAAGTCCTTCGTGGGAGACGACCATGGTGGGATAGACAAGGTTGCTTCTTCGTGGACCCTTCTTGGGTGGATCCCTCCATGGACTCGTGCAGCCATTACCCTTCGTGGGTTGAAGTCTCCATCAACGTGGATGTACGATAGCACCACCTATCGGAACCACGCCAAAAACATCCGTGTCTCCAACTGCATTTGAATCCTCCAAACCCTTCCCTTTACTTTCTCGCAAGTTGCATGCTTTAATTTCCGCTGCCTATATACTCTTTGCATGCTTGCTTGATTTGTGTGATGATTGCTTGACTTGTCCAAAGATTGCTAAAATTTGCCAAACTCTAAAATTGGGAAAAGGTTAAGTTTTTAATTGGTCAAGTAGTCTAATCACCCCCCCTCTAGACATACTTCAAGGTCCTACAAGTGGTATCAGAGCCTTGTTCTCCATTTGCTTTGATTTCCATAGCTTTTGGTGGTCATAGCCTTGGTTTCACAACCTAGGAGAGTATGGCGTCTAGCGAGGGAAATTATCACTGTAGAGGTCCTTACTTTGATGGAACTAATTTTGCTAGTTGGAAGCATAAGATGAAAATGCATATTCTTGGACATAACCCCGCCGTTTGGGCCATTATTTGTATTGGCTTGCAAGGTGAATTCTTTGATGGGAGAGAGCCGAACCGTGAAGCTAATGCGGAAGAATTGAAGATGCTGCAATACAATGCTGAAGCTTGTGATATCATCTTCAATGGATTGTGCCCCGAAGAATTCAACAAAATCAGCCGTCTTGAGAATGGAAAGGAAATTTGGGACACTTTGGTTGATATGCATGAAGGTACCGACTCCGTCAAGGAATCCAAGTTGGATGTGCTCCAAAGTCAGCTTGACAAGTTCAAAATGAAGGATGGTGAAGGTGTCGCTGAAATGTACTCTAGGCTTGCTCTTATCACAAATGAGATTGCCGGCTTAGGGAGTGAAGAGATGACCGATAGATTCATCATCAAGAAGATCCTAAGAGCATTGGATGGAAAATATGATAGCATGTGCATATTAATTCAAATGACGCCCAATTACAAGAATATCAAGCCAACAGAGGTCATTGATAGAATTGTTGCTCATGAGATGTCACTCAAGGATTAGGAGGAACTTCACAAGAAGTCAAGTGGTGCTTACAAAGCCTCATGTGAAGCCCCCACATCATCAAGTGAGAAACAAACCTTCAATTAAGAATTGAGCTTAATGGTGAAGAATTTCAACAAATTCTACAAGAGTAGAAGCAAAGAAAGAAGCTCTAAGTCAAGGTCCTACAATGACAAGAGACCTTCCAGTCGAGAGCGCAACTGCTACAATTGTGGGAGACCAGGACACTATTCCAATGAGTGTACGACACCCTACAAAAGAAGAGAAGGTTCTCCAAAGAGAAGAAGTAGAAGAGAAGAATCACCGCCAAGAGAGAGAAGGTGTAGAGATGATCGTTATGAAAGAAGACCCTCACGGAGAAGCAAAGATTCGGAAAGGAAGGACAAGTCATCAAAGAGCTACACAAAACAAAGACATCAAGCTCATGTTGGTGAATGGGTATCCGGTTCCGACTCTGAACATCACTCCGGGAGAAGCTATCACTCCGACTCTGAACATACTCAAGATGAAGGTGTTGCCGGTCTAGAACTTGTGTCAACCAACTCCTATGACATATTTGACTCACCAAATGAAGGAATTGGAAGATGCTTCATGGCTAAAGGCCCTAAGGTAACTCATCCCGAGTATGTTGATTTCAATAGTGATGAAGATGACTTGCTAGGTGATGATGATTTACTTGTTGACAACTCTAGTGATGAATGCTATGATGAAACGTCAATTAATCATGCTAAACAAGATAAAACGAATGACAATGATAAGGAGAAGATTGAGCTTCTAACTAAAGAACTAAACACTCTTAAGTTAGCTAATGAAACTATCTTTGAAAATCATCGAGAACTTTTAAGGGCCCATGAGAAGTTACACTTTGAAAAGCTCAATCTTGAGCAAGAGCATGAGTTCTTAAAGGCAATCAATGATGATCTTCGCAAGAAAAGTTCTTCTTATATTGCCAAGCATTTACTCTTATCTACTTACATGCCTCAAGTCAAGTCTAGTAACAAGAACAAGAAAGATTCTTCCTCTAGTAGTAATAATGATTATGCTAAATCCAATATTGTTGCTTCTAGTAATTCTCTTAATTCCACTAATGATACTCTTAGCCAAGTTACACTTGAGCAAGAAAATAGCTTATTGAAGGGAATTATAGAGAAAGGTGTATACAAGAGCCTTGCCGGGAGTAAGCAATTCGAGGAAATTGTACGCAAGCAAGGAAGGCACCGGAAGAATCAAGGTGTTGGTTTTGAACAAAAGTTCAATGCCAATGGAGTTGAGTGGGAAGAAGATCAATACCCCAAGATGAAGTTTGTTCCTCAACAAGAGAAGTATGATCCTACTTCCTTCAAGGGGACACAAGCACAAGATGATTGAGGGAGTCCCGGATTAGGGGGTGTCCGGATAGCCGGACTACCATCATCGGCCGAACTATCATCGGCCGGACTATCATCATCGACCGGACTCCAAGACTATGAAGATACAAGATTGAAGACTTCGTCCTGTGTCCGGATGGGACTTTCCTTGGCGTGGAAGGCAAGCTTGGCGATACGGATACGTAGATCTCCTACCATTGTAACCGACTCTATGTAACCCTAGCCCTCTCCGGTGTCTATATAAACCGGATGGCTCTAGTCCGTAGGACACAACAACAACCATTACAATCATACCATAGGCTAGCTTCTAGGGTTTAGCCTCCTTGATCTCGTGGTAGATCCACTCTTGTAAACATCCACAATATCAATATCAATCAAGCAGGACGTAGGGTTTTACCTCCATCAAGAGGGCCCTAACCTGGGTAAAACATTGTGTCCCTCGTCTCCTGTTACCATCCGCCTAGACGCACAGTTCGGGACCCCCTACCCGAGATCCGCTGGTTTTGACACCGACATTGGTGCTTTCATTGAGAGTTCCTCTGTGCCGTCACCGATAGGAAGGATGCCTCTTCCCGTCTTCAAGGACGACATCTTCGCCGATGGAGCCTTGGCCGCCGGCCAAACTATCCGGCTAGGAGGTTTTCTTATGACCGCCTATCCGGCCGCCGCTTCAACGATGACCTCTCGTGTCATCGAGAGCAATCTTCACGTCAACTCGGAATTCGCCGAGCAGTTAGATCCAGCAGAGCTCTCGTGAGTAAACGAACTCTTGGATCGGATTGCCGCCCTGGGAGTCGCTACAGACTACAATCGGGTCGGGCTTAAAACCGATCTGAGAGAGATTAACTCTCCCCAGGTTACCCACCACGTCACGGTGGTGGAGGAACATCGCGATGATCCTTCTCCCATATTGAAAACTAGTCGTGTCTGGGCTACCGAACCCTCCATGTCGGATTCCCGCGGAGGAGCGGATTCCGATCAAGCACTGAACATAAAGTCAGGCATCAGACCGGACTCGTTGGACAACGTTCCACTTTCCAAGTAACCCATGAGCCTAATTCCTTGTGCATTTGCAGTCCAAAGCAAATCTTAAAATATGCACAAATTTAGGGGGAGCTCTTGCTTATCACATACTTCTCAAAGCGACGATGTTTTTTCAATCTTATTATCATTTGTCGAAGCTTTGATCTATATGTTGTCATCAATTACCAAAAAGGGGGAGATTGAAAGTGCAACTATCCCTAGGTGGTTTTGGTAATTCATAACAACATATAGCTCATTGAGCTAATGCTATTCCAAGACTATTATTTCAGGAAAGCTCAATGAATGGCATGGCATGGATGATGAAAGTGGATCCCTCAAAATACTAAGGACAAAGGATTGGCTCAAGGTCAAAGGCTCAAGACTCTTCATTTTATATTTTAGTGATCCAAGATCGCATTGAGTCTATAGGAAAAGCCAATACTATCAAGGAGGGATGAGGTGTTGCTTAATGAGCCTCTTGCTTCATGTGCTTTGTGATATGCTCCAAAACCCTGAGCTACTTTCCCACATCCACAAATGACCTAAACCCAAAGCCAAAATCGGTCACACCGATTCTTTCAATCCGGCGCCACCGATTCCAAAAGTCATAGCCACTGCCACAAACCCTAAGCAAATCGTTCCTACCGATAGGGATCTCGGTCTCACCGAGATGGGATTGTAATCTCTCTGTTTCCCTTCGTAACGTTTCGGTCTAACCGGAGTGAGTGATCGGTCCCACCGAGATTGCAATGTAAACTCTCTGTTTCCCTTTTGTAAAATTTCGGTCTCACCGAAAAGAGCAAATCGGTCCCACCGAGTTTACCTGGCCAACTCTCTGGTTAGCTAATTACCAAAATCGGTCTCAACGAGTTTGTGTAATCGGTCTCACCGAGATTACGTTATGCCCTAACCCTAACCATATCGGTCCTACCGAGTTGCATTTCGGTCCCACCAAAAATCCTAACGGTCACTAGGTTTACTAAATCGGTCTGACCGAGTTTGTTGATTCGGTCCCACCGAGATTGGTAAATTGTGTGTAACGGTTAGATTTTGTGTGGAGGCTATATATACCCCTCCACCTCCTCTTCATTCGTGAAGAGAGCCATCATTACAAATCTACACTTCCAACTTACCAGTTCTGAGAGAGAACCACCTACTCATGTGTTGAGGCCAAGATATTCCATTCCTACCATATGAATCTTGATCTCTAGCCTTCCCCAAGTTGCTTTCCACTCAAATATTCTTTCCACCAGATCCAAATCCTATGAGAGAGAGTTGAGTGTTGGGGAGACTATCATTTGAAGCACAAGAGCAAGGAGTTCATCATCAACGCACCATTTGTTACTTCTTGGAGAGTGGTGTCTCCTAGATTGGCTAGGTGTCACTTGGGAGCCTCCAACAAGATTGTGGAGTTGAACCAAGGAGTTTGTAAGGGCAAGGAGATCGCCTACTTCGTGAAGATCTACTACTAGTGAGGCAAGTCCTTCGTGGGCGACGGCCATGGTGGGATAGACAAGGTTGCTTCTTCGTGGACCCTTCTTGGGTGGAGCCCTCCGTGGACTCGCGCAGCCGTTACCCTTCGTGGGTTGAAGTCTCCATCAACGTGGATGTACGATAGCACCACCTATCAGAACCACACCAAAAACATCCGTGTCTCCAACTGCGTTTGAATCCTCCAAACCCTTCCCTTTACTTTCTTGCAAGTTGCATGCTTTAATTTCCGCTGCCTATATACTCTTTGCATGCTTGCTTGATTTGTGTGATGATTGCTTGACTTGTCCAAAGATTGCTAAAATCTGCCAAACTCTAAAATTGGGAAAAGGTTAAGTTTTTAATTGGTCAAGTAGTCTAATCACCCCCCCCCCTCTAGACATATTTCAAGGTCCTACAGATGCAACCAGAAATTTTTGTCGATCCTAAAGGTGCTAACAAAGTGTGAAAGCTCCAGCGATCCATCTATGGACTGGTGCAAGCATCTCGGAGTTGGAATATACACTTTGATAAGTTGATCAAAGCATATAGTTTTATACAGACTTGCGGTGAAGCCTGTATTTACAAGAAAGTGAGTGGGAGCACTACAGCCTTTCTAATAAGTATATGTGAATGACATATTGTCGATCGAAAATGATGTAGAATTTTCTGAAAAGCATAAAGAAGTGTTTGAAAGGAGTTTTTCAAAGAAAGACCTCGGTGAAGCTGCTTACACATTGAGCATCAAGATCTATAGAGAGAGATCAAGACGCTTGATAAATTTTTTCAATAAGTGCATACCTTGCAAGTTTTTGAAGTAGTTCAAAATGGGACAGTCAAAGAAAGAGTTCTTGCCTATGTTGCAAGGTGTGAAGTTGAGTAAGACTCAAAACCCAACCACCACAGAAGATAGAGAGAGAATGAAAGTCACTCCCTAGGTTCTATAAAGTATGCCATGCTGTGTACCAGACCTATTGTATACCCTGCCCTGAGTCTGGCAAGGGAGTACAATAGTGATCTAGGAGTAGATACTGGACATTGGTTAAAATTATCCTTAGTGGAATAAGGATATGTTTCTCGGTTATGGAGGTGACAAAAAGTTCGTCGTAAAGGGTTACGTCAATGCAAGTTTTGACACTGATCCGGATGACTCTAAGTCTCAATCTGGATACATATTGAAAGTGGGAGCAATTAGCTAGAGTAGATCCGTGCAGAGCATTGTTGACATAGAAATTTGCAAAATACATACGGATATGAATATAGCAGACCCGTTGACTAAACTACTCTCACAAGCAAAACATGATCACACCTTAGTACTCTTTGGGTGTTAATCACATGGTGATGTGAACTAGATTACTGACTCTGGTAAACCCTTTGAGTGTTTGTTAGGGATATAACTATTGTGTATAAACCGCCCAGGAGGGGCCGGGTTATGCTCATGATGATTTACCAGTATTGAAGCCCATGAAGACATAGAAGATGGCGACTTACGAAGGAGACTTAATAAGAAGGACCAAAGCCCAAAGGTGTGTTAGGGCCCATAGATGTAAACCACCATAGGTGTATGACTTGTATTGTAAGATAGGAAAGAGCGGATACCGAGCCGGACACGTTTATGAGCCGGCCGGGATTATGTGAACTGCCAGGCGTCAACCTGAGTATATAAAGGGATGACCCGGCAGCGGTTTAGGGACAACAAACAATAGATCGAGAGCCAGGCTAAGCGTATTCGCTCCCTGGTCATCGAAACCCTAGCAATACCACCTCAAACTGGATTAGGCCTTTACCTTCACCGCAAGGGGCCGAACCAGTATAATTCCCTATGTCCTTTGACCCGATTAACCCCTTTAAGTTAACCTCATTGTGATGGCTCCACGACTAAGTCCTCACACTAGGACATCTACCGTGACAAAACCACGATAGTTGGCGCCCACCATGGGGCCAGCGCATGGTGGTTTCGAGTTCTTAAAGAGTAACTTCGAAGGGATCAAGGGATACGCTGTGGGACGGATGACCAAGAGTCATTGCGGCAAGCTATACATCAACGACGCAGGCTGGGGCCCCAAGGCCGGCTTAATCGAGTACGGATACCGGGTCCCCTTCGGTGGAATTCACGTCTTCATTGGCAAGATCAGCGAACCGGGCCCTAAGCCGGACATCTGCACCGACATCATCGAGACGGCTCAGCGTGCAAGACCCGCCCGAGTTCAGCCCGTCATCAGTCGTGCCTTCGCGGGATTCATCCATGGTGCAGAATCTGAGGATAGATCGGTATCTAACGGTGAGACGGTTGTCTACTCAGATGGCGAGTCATCCACCGGCGAAACCGAGTCATTGTATCAACTGCAAGATGGCCGGCTTGGGGGCTGTTCCGATGGCGATAGTATTCCGGACCCCTATAAGCCACCGAACAGGGTCGCGATCTTCATGGCCAGAACACAGCCAGTGCAGCACTCATAAACTGCCACAGAGATGATTTTCGGATCAGCAGCGGTAATGGCTACCGGGGCAGGAGGCCTTGTGCGCCCGTCGGCTTAGGTCCTAACCGAGTTGTTGGAAAAGCTGACAGCGTTGTTAACAATGGTGGTTAATCTGGCAGATCAGGATCAGCATAACACAGCGGTTGCAAAGTTGCAGGATGAGATAGCACATGCCAAGGAAGAGCTAAATGCAGAAAACATTAGGATGGCCACGGAGTGGGCCGCTTTGGATATTCAGGCGTAGCAGATTCAATCAGAGTCTTTCCGGCTCATGCTAGATCAGAACACTTCAAATGAAGTCATGAGGAGAAGGCATTAGACTCGCCTGCCTCCGATTTACGAGGCGAGAAATCTCTTTAACATGCCCGGAGCAGGGACCAGTAACCAGCCAGTGGTAAACTGGGTTGAAACACCCGGAACGGGAGCGCCGGTTCAGCCGCACACGACCGACCCGCCTCGTCAAGACAATATCCCACCGCAGCACGTGCCGACGCCACCGGGTCATTATTCTAACCCCTTGGATAACATGATCGCTGCCGCATCATGATTGGCGGCTCTCCCAGTTGAAGGCGAGTCTCCAACAGCAGTTGAGACGTGAAGGGCTAGAGAGCTTCTTTAGATGGCATTGGTTCAGTATACGGCTCGTCAGCATTCCTCGGTTCGTCCGACAACTTCGGTGGAGATAAGTGTGACCTTCAGGACTCTGGATGTGCCGTGTTTGGTGACGGCTTTGCATAACATATGTTTGCCCAAGGATTTCAAGGGTCCCCGTAAGGTGCCCAACTACACTGCCGATTTACCTCCTAAAACATGGGTTGAGAGTTATGAGATGGCAATGGAACTGTTGGATGTTGATGATGTTGCATGCGCTAAGTACTTCACCATGATGCTGGAAGGGACAACTCGTACCTGGTTGAAGGGGTTGCCAGCCAGCTCCATTGGGTCATGGGCCAAGTTAAAAGCCCGGTTTATCTAGAATTTTAAAGATACATGCAAGCAGCCCATGTCAATCGTGGATTTTGCCTCCTGTGTCCAAGAAGAAGGTGAGTCGACAACCCATTGGGTGCGCTGGGTTTCAACAATCTTGCACTCGTCGGATCGCATCAATGTCGATTCAGCAGTCTTAATGTTGGAGAACAATTGTCGTTTCACGCCCCTGAAGCAAAAATTAGGGCGGCTCAAACCTCACTACAATGACATGGGGACACTCATGGCGGCTCTGGTTAAGTATGCTGACTCTGATGGTACCAAGGACCCCGAGTCTAATGATGAAAAGCCGGGAAAGGGAAAGAAGAGCAACAACACCAGGGGCAGCAGCATAACCTGGCGAGCCATGGAAACAACGGTAAGTGCAAAGCTGATAATAGTTTGGACTTTGTGGCTAAAACCAATACACAGAATAATGGTCAGCGTCGTAAGGGTAAAACGCCCCACGGACTGGAGGGTCAGGCTTCAATCTTGACCAGATGCTAAATCAGCCCTGCCCAAGACATGGGACGCGAAAAAGACTGTCTGGCCACCTCTAGAAGGATTGCTTCATTATGAAGGAGTACAAAAATTCCAATCTTTTTCAAGACGATCATGGGCCGGGTGGTGGTTCAGGATCCGGCTCTCATCGACCGGGTTGTGGCGGTGGCGGTTCTAGCTCTGGATTCCAAGGTAATCAAGGCAATCAAGGTGGCTACCATCAACAGTCAGGTCAGGGGAATCAGGAGCAGTCTGGGTATCAGAGTAACCCAAAGCAGTTAAATAGTGGGCAGTACCACGTCTTCACCACAAGTGTATGCAAACGGGATTAGAAGCTTCATAAAAGGGCGGTGAACGCCGTTGAACCGGCAGTTCCTCGTTACTCGCACTGGTTTGAGCAGCCCATTGTGTGGAGTCGGGAAGATCACCCGCCCCGGGTTGATAATCCGGGTCACATGGCGTTGGTGGTCGCGCCACAGGTTGGAGGGTATAAGTTCACCAAAGTACTCATGGACGGAGGGAGCAGCATCAATATCCTTTATTATGAAACTTTCCGTCGCATGGGGTTGACAGATAAAAATCTTAAACCATCGAACACTATTTTCCATGGCGTGGTGCCTTGTAAGTCGGTGTACCAGTTGGTAAGATAGCTCTAGAAGTTGCTTTTGTAGATGATCATGACTCTAGGTCAGGGACATTGACCTTTGAAGTAGTCAAGATTCACAGCCCGTATCACGCTCTGTTTGGACGGCCGGCTTATGCCAAGTTCATGGCGTGGCCTTGTTATGTTTATCTGCAGCTCAAGATGCTGGGTTACAAGGGGACCATCATAGTGCATGGGAGCCGAAAGATAGATTTGGAATGCGAAGAAGGTGATGCAGCTTATGCTGAGTCGGTTTGTGCAACGGAGGAGTTCAAATTTTATAAGGACAACACTACTAGGAAAAGGCCTACTAATGGCGCACCTGTTTTGCCTACTAATGGCGCACTACAGGTGCGCCATTTGTATGCCTAGAGGTGCGCCATTACTATCTCACTACGGAACGAGTAAAGAGACTTGCCGATAACGAGATTGAACTAGGTATTGAGATACGACGATCGAATCTCGGGCAAGTAACATACAATGACAAAGGGAACAATGTATGTTGTTATGCGGTTTGACCGATAAAGATCTTCGTAGAATATGTAGGAGCCAATATGAGCATCCAGGTTCCGCTATTGGTTATTGACCGAAGATGTGTCTCGGTCATGTCTACATAGTTCTTGAACCCGTAGGGTCCGCACGCTTAACGTTCGATGACAATTTATATTATGAGTTATGTGATTTGATGTACCGAAGGTTGTTCGGAGTCCCGGATGAGATCACAGACATGACGAGGAGTCTCGAAATGGTCAAGACATAAAGATTGATATATTGGAAGGTTATATTCGTACACCAGAAGGGTTCCGAAGTGTATCGAGTATTTTTCGGAGTACCGGGAGGTTACCGAAACCCCCCGGGGAGTCTTTGGGCCTTATTGGGCCATAGTGGAGAAAGAGGGCAGAAAGCAAGGTGTGGGGCTCCCCCCCAGGCCCAAACCAAATTGGTTTAGGGTTTGTGGGGCGGCTGTTGGGGAACATAGTAATTTAAAAAAAATCCTACGCACACGCAAGATCGTGGTGATGCATAGCAACGAGAGGGGAGAGTGTTGTCCACGTGCCCTCGTAGACTGAAAGCAGAAGTGTTAGCACAATGCGGTTGATGCAGTCGTACGTCTTCATGATCCGGCCGATCAAGTTATGAACGCACGACACCTCCGAGTTTTACACAAGTTCAACTCGATGACGTCCCTCGAACTCCAATCCAGACGAGCTTTGAGGGAGAGTTCTGTTAGCACGATGGCATGGTGACGATGATGATGTTCTGCCGACGCAGGGCTTCGCCTAAGCACCGCTATGATATTATCGAGGTGGATTATGGTGGAGGGGGCACCGCACATGGCTAAGAGATCCAAGGGATCAATTGTTGTGTCTATGGGGTCCCCCTCCTCCGTATATAAAGGAGGGGAGGAGAGGGCCGGACAGGAGGAGGAGGCGCGCCAAGGGGGGAGTCCTACTCCCACCGGGAGTAGGACTCCTCTTTTTCTTATTTGGAGAGGGAGAGGGAAGGAAGAGGAAGGAGGAAGGAAGGAAAGGGGGGCCGGCCCCCCTCCCAATTCGCATTGGGCTTGGGGGGCCGCGCCCCTCCCTTGCTCCTTTCCCCTCCTTTCCACTAAAGCCCATTAATGCCCATATACCTCCCGGGGGGTTCCGATAACCTCCCGGTGCTCCGGTATTATACCGATATCACCCGAAACCATTCCGGTGTCCAAATATAGTCGTCCAATATATCGATCTTTATGTCTCGACCATTTCGAGACTCCTCGTCATGCCCGTAATCTCATTCAAGACTCCGAACTACCTTCGGTACATCAAAACACATAAACTCATAATATAACCGTCATCGAACTTTAAGCGTACGGACCCTACGGGTTTGAGAACTATGTAGACATGACCGAGACACGTCTCCCGTCAATAACCAATAGCGGAACCTGGATGCTCATATTGGCTCCTACATATTCTACGAAGATCTTTATCGGTCAAACCGCATAACAACATACGTTGTTCCCTTTGTCATCGGTATGTTACTTGCCCGAGATTCGATCATCGGTATCTCAATACCTAGTTCAATCTTGTTACCGGCAAGTCTCTTTACTCGTTTTGTAATGCATCATGCCACAACTAACTCATTAATCACACTGCTTGCAAGGCTTATAGTGATGTGCATTACCGAGAGTGCCCAGAGATACCTCTCCGATACTCGGAGTGACAAATCCTAATCTCGAAATATGCCAACCCAACAAGTACCTTCGGAGACACCTGTAGCGCATATTTATAATCACCCAGTTACATTGTGACGTTTGATAGCACACTAAGTGTTCTTCCGGTATTCGGGAGTTACATAATCTCATAGTCATAGGAACATGTATAAGTCATGAAGAAAGCAATAGCAACAAACTAAACGATCAAGTGCTAAGCTAACGGAATGGGTCAAGTCAATCACATCATTCTCTAATGATGTGATCCCGTTAATCAAGTGACAACTCATGTTTATGGCTAGGAAACATAACCATCTTTGATTCAACGAGCTAGTCAAGTAGAGGCATACTAGTGACACTCTGTTTGTCTATGTATTCACACATGTATCATGTTTTCGGTTTATATAATTCTAGCATGAATAATAAACATTTATCATGATATAAGGAAATATAAATAACAACTTTATTATTGCCTCTAGGGCATATTTCCTTCAGTCTCCCACTTGCACTAGAGTCAATAATCTAGATTACACAGTAATGATTCTAACACCCATGGAGTCTTGGTGCTGATCATGTTTTGCTTGTGGAAGAGGCTTAGTCAACGGGTCTGCAACATTCAGATCCGTGTGTATCTTGCAAATTTCTATGTCTCCCACCTGGACTTGATCCTGATGGAATCGAAGCATCTCTTGATGTGCTTGGTTCTCTTGTGAAATCTGGATTCCTTTGCCAAGGCAAATGCACCAGTATTCTCACAAAAGATTTTCATTGGACCTGATGCACTAGGTATGACACCTAGATCGGATATGAACTCCTTCATCCAGACTCCTTCATTTGTTGCTTCCGAAGCAGCTATGTACTCCGCTTCACACGTAGATCCCGCCACGACGCTTTGCTTAGAACTGCACCAACTTACAGCTCCACCATTCAATATAAATACATATCCTTTTTGCGACTTAGAGTCATCCGGATCAGTGTCAAAGCTTGCATCGTGTATCCATTTACGACGAGCACTTTTTCACCTCCATAAACGAGAAACATAGCCTTAGTCCTTTTCAGGTATTTCAGGATGTTCTTGACCGCTGTCCAGTGATCCGCTCCTGGATTACTTTGGTACCTCCCTGCTAAACTAATAGCAAGGCACACATCGGTCTGGTACACAACATTGCATACATGATAGATCCTATGGCTGAAGCATAGGGAATGACTTTCATTTTCTCTCTATCTTCTGCAGTGGTCGGGCATTGAGTCTGACTCAACTTCACACCTTGTAACACAAGCAAGAACCCTTTCTTTGCTTGATCCATTTTGAACTTCTTCAAAACTTTGTCAAGGTATGTGCTTTGTGAAAGTCCAATTAAGTGTCTTGATCTATCTCTATAGATCTTGATGCCCAATATATAAGCAGCTTCACCGAGGTCTTTCATTGAAAAACTCTTATTCAAGTATTCTTTTATGCTATCCAGAAATTCTATATCATTTCCAATCAGCAATATGTCATCCACATATAATATTAGAAATGCTACAGAGCTCCCACTCACTTTCTTGTAAATACAGGCTTCTCCAAAAATCTGTATAAAACCATATGCTTTGATCACACTATCAAAACATTTATTCCAACTCTGAGATGCTTGCAACAGTCCATAAATGGATCGCTGGAGCTTGCACACTTTGTTAGCATCCTTTGGATTGATAAAACCTTCGGATTGCATCATATACAACTCTTCTTCCAGAAATCCATTCAAGAATGCAGACTTTACATCCATTTGCCAAATTTCATAATCATAAAATGCAAAAATTGCTAACAAGATTTGGACGGACTTAAGCATTGCTACGGGTGAGAAGGTCTCATCGTAGTCAACTCCTTTAACTTGTCGAAAACCTTTCGCAACAAGTCGAGCTTTGTAGATAGTAACATTACCGTCAGCGTTAGTCTTCTTCTTGAAGATCAATTTATTCTCGATGGCTTGCCGATCATCGGGCAAGTCAACCAAAGTCCACACTTTGTTCTCATACATGGATCGCATCTCAGATATCATGGCCTCAAGCCATTTTATGGTATCTGTGCTCATCATCGCTTCCTCATAGTTCATAGGTTCGTCATGGTCAAGTAACATGACTTCCAGAACTGGATTAACGTACCACTCTGGTGCGGATCTTACTCTGGTTGACCTGCAAGGTTCAGTAGTAACTTGATCTGAAGTTACATGATCATCATCATTAGCTTCCTCACTAATTGGTGTAGTAGTCACACGAACTAATTTCTGTGATGAACTACTTTCCAATAAGGGAGCAGGTACAGTTACCTCATCAAGTTCTACTTTCCTCCCACTCACTTCTTTCGAGAGAAACTCCTTCTCTAGAAAGGATCCATTCTTGGCAATGAATGTCTTGCCTTCGGATCTATGATAGAAGGTGTACCCAACAGTTTCCTTTGGGTATCCTATGAAGACACATTTCTCTGATTTGGGTTTGACGTTATCAGGTTGAAGCTTTTTCACATAAGCATGGTAGCCCCAAACAATAAGAAACGATAATTTGGGTTTCTTGCCAAACCATAGTTCATAAGGTGTCGTCTCAATGGATTTAGATGGTGCCCTATTTAATGTGAATGTTGCCGTCTCTAAAGCATAACCCCAAAACGATAGCGGTAAATCAGTAAGAGACATCATAGATCGTACCATATCTAGTAAAGTACGATTACAACGTTCGGACACACCATTACACTGTGGTGTTCCGGGTGGCGTGAGTTGCGAAACTATTCCGCATTGTTTCAAATGAAGAAAAAACTCGTAACTCAAATATTCTCCTCCACGATCAAATCATAGAAACTTTATTTTCTTATTATGATGATTTTCCACTTCACTCTAAAAATCTTTGAACTTTTCAAATGTTTCAGACTTATGTTTCATCAAGTAGATATACCCATATCTGCTCAAATCATCTGTGATGGTCAGAAAATAACGATACCCGCCGCGAGCCTTAATGTTCATTGGACCACATAGATCAGTATGTATAATTTCCAATAAATCTGTTGCTCGCTCCATTGTTCCAGAGAACGGAGTTTTAGTCATCTTGCCCATGAGGCATGGTTCGCAAGTACCAAGTGATTCATAATCAAGTGATTATAAAAGTCCATCAAAATGGAGTTTCTTCATGCGCTTTACACCAATATAACCCAAACGGTGCCATAAATAAGTTGCATTATCATTATCAACTCTGCATCTTTTGGCTTCAATATTATGAATATGTGTGTCACTACTATCGAGATTCAACAAAAATAGACCACTCTTCAAGGGTGCATACCATATTACTCATATAAATAGAACATCCATTATTCTCAGATTTAATTGAATAACTGTCTCGCATCAAACAAGATCCAGATATAATGTTCATGCTTAACGCTGGCACCAAATAACAGTTATTCAGGTCTAAAACTAATGTAGAGGTAGCGTGCCGACGGTGATCACATCAACTTTGGAACCATTTCCCACGCGCATCATCACCTCGTCCTTAGCCAATCTTCACTTAATCTGTAGTCCCTGTTTCGAGTTGCAAATATTAGCAACAGAACCAGTATCAAATACCCAGGCACTACTGCGAGCATTAGTAAGGTACACATCAATAACATGTATATCACATATACCTTTGTTCACCTTGCCGTCCTTCTTATCCGCCAAATACTTGGGGCAGTTCCGCTTCCAGTGACCAGTCCCTTTGTAGTAGAAGCACTCAGTCTCAGGCTTAGGTCCAGACTTGGGCTTCTTCACTTGAGCAGCAACTTGCTTGTCGTTCTTCTTGAAGTTCCCATTATTCCCTTTACCCTTTTTCTTGAAACTGGTGGTCTTGTTGACCATTAACACTTGACGCTCCTTCTTGATTTCTACCTCTGCAACTTTTAGCATCGCGAAGAGCTCGGGAATTGTCTTATCCATCCCTTGCATATTATAGTTCATCACGAAGCTTTTGTAGCTTGGTGGCAGTGATTGAAGTACTCTGTTAGTGACACTATCATCAGGAAGATTAACTCCTAGTTGAGTCAAGTGGTTGTGGTACCCAGACATTCTGAGTATATGTTCACTGACAGAACTATTCTCCTCCATCTTGCAGCTATAGAACTTATTGGAGACTTAATATCTCTCAATCCGGGCATTTGCTTGAAATATTAACTTCAACTCCTGGAACATCTCATATGCTCCATGACGTTCAAAACGACGATGAAGTCCCGGTTCTAAGCCGTAAAGCATGGCACACTGAACTATCGAGTAGTCATCAGCTTTGCTTTGCCAGACATTCTTAATGTCATCAGCAGCATCTGCAGCAGGCCTGGCATCTAGCGGTGCTTCCAGGACGTAATTCTTCTGTGCAGCAATGAGGATAATCCTCAAGTTACAGACCCAGTCCGTGTAATTGCCACCATCATCTTTCAACTTAGCTTTCTCTAGGAACGCATTAAAATTCAAAGGAACAGTAGCACGTGTCATTGATCTACAACAACATAGACATGCAAAATAGTATCAGGTACTAAGTTCATGATAAATTAAAGTTCAATTAATCATATTACTTAAGAACTCACACTTAGATAGACATCCTCTAATCATCTAAGTGATCACGTGATCCAAATCAACTAAACCTTGTCCAATCATCACGTGAGATGGAGTAGTTTTCAATGGTGAACATCACTATGTTGATCATATCTATTATATGATTCACGCTCGACCTTTCGGTCTCAGTGTTCCGAGGCCATATCTGCATATGCTAGGCTCGTCAAGTTTAACCTGAGTATTCTGCGTGTGCAAAACTGGCTTGCACCCGTTGTATGTGAACATAGAGCTTATCACACCCGATCATCATGTGGTGTCTCGACACGATGAACTTTTGCAACGGTGCATACTCAGGGAGAACACTTGTACCTTGAAATTGAGTGAGATATCATCTTATAATGCTACCGCCGAACTAAGCAAAATAAGATGCATAAAGGATAAACATCACATGCAATCAATATAAGTGATATGATATGGCTATCATAATCTTGTGCCTTTGATCTCCATCTCCAAAGCACCATCATGATCACCATCGTCACCGGCGCAACACCTTGATCTCCATTGTAGCATCGTTGTCGTCTCGCCAACTATTGCTTCTACGACTATCGCTACCGCTTAGTGATAAAGTAAAAACAATTACAGGGCGATTGCATTGCATACAATAAAGCAACAACCATATGGCTCCTGCCAGTTGCTGATAACTCTGTTACAAAACATGGTCATCTCATACAATAAACTTTACATCATGTCTTGACCATATCACATCACAACATGCCCTGCAAAAACAAGTCAGATGTCCTCTACTATGTTGTTGCAAGTTTTACGTGGCTGCTACGGGCTAAGCAAGAACGGTTCTTACCTACGCATCAAAACCACAATGATTTTTCGTCAAGTGTGTTGTTTTAACCTTCAACAAGGACCGGGCGTAGTCACACTCGATTCAACTAAAGTTGGAGAAACTGACACCCGCCAGCCACCTGTGTGCAAAGCACGTCGGTAGAACCAGTCTCGCGTAAGAGTACGCGTAACGTCGGTCCGGGCCGCTTCATCCAACAATACCGCTGAATCAAAGTATGACATGCTGGTAAGCAATATGACTATTGTCGCCCACAACTCTTTGTGTTCTACTCGTGCATATAACATCTACACATAGACCTGGCTCGGATGCCACTATTGGGGAACGCAGTAATTTCAAAAAAATTCCTACGCACATGCAAGATCCATCTAGGTGATGCATAGGAACGAGAGGTGAGAGTGTTGTCCACGTACCTAGACCAAAAGCGGAAACGTTATGACAACATGGTTGATGTAGTCGTACGTCTTCACGATCCGACCGATCCTAGTACCGAAAGTACGACACCTCCGCAATCTGCACACGTTCAGCTCGGTGACGTCCCGCAAACTCTAGGTCGAGCTAAGGTCAAGGGAGAGCTCCGTCAACATGACGGCGTGATGACGGTGATGATGAAGTTACCGATGCAGGGCTTCGCCTAAGCACTGCAACGATATGACCGAGGTGGAAATCTGTGGAGGGGGGCACCGCCCACGGCTAAACAATCAACTTGTGTGTCTATGGGGTGCCCCTCCCCCATATATAAAGGAGTGGAGGAGGGGAGGGGCCGACCCTCTCTAAGGCGCGCCCTAGGGGAGTCCTACTCCCACCCGGAGTAGGATTCCCCCCTTCCTTAGTTGGAGTAGGAGAGGAAGGAAGGAGGAGAGAGGGAGAAGGAAAGGGGGGCCGGGCCCCCACGCCAATTCGGATTGGGATTGGGGGGGCGCGCCCCCACCTTGTCCGCCTCCTTCTCTCTCCAACTAAGGCCCAATAAGGCCCATAGACTCCCCGGGGGGTTCCGGTAATCTCCCGGTACTCCGGTAAATGCCCGAACTCATTTGGAACCATTTCGATGTCCAACATAGACATCCAATATATCGGTCTTTATTTCTCGACCATTTCGAGACTCCTCATCATGTCCGTGGTCACATCTTGGACTCCGAACAACCTTCGGTACATCAAAACACATAAACTCATAATACCGATCGTCATGAACGTTAAGCATGCGGACCCTACGGGTTCGAGAACTATGTAGACATGACCGAGACTCATCTCCGGTCAATAACCAATAGCGGAACCTGGATGCTCATATTGGTTCCTACATATTCTACGAAAATCTTTATCGGTTAAACTGCATAACAAAATACGTTGTTCCCTTTGTCATCGGTATGTTACTAGCCCAAGATTCGATCGTTGATATCTCATTACCTAGTTCAATCTCGTTACCGGCAAGTCTCTTTACTCGTTCTGTAATGCATCATCCCGCAACTAACTCATTAGTCACATTGCTTGCAAGGCTTATAGTGATGTACATTACCGAGGGGGCCCAGAGATACCTCTCCGATACTCGGAGTGACAAATTCTAATCTCGATCTATGCCAACTCAACAAACACCATCGGAGACACCTACAGAGCATCTTTATAATTACCCAGTTATGTTGTGACATTTGATAGCACACTAAGTGTTCCTCCGGTATTCAGGAGTTGCATAATCTCATAGTCATAGGAACATGTATAAGTCATGAAGAAAGCAATAGCAGCAAACTAAACGATCAAGTGTTAGGCTAACGGAATGGGTCAAGTGAATCACATCATTATCTGATGATGTGATCCCGTTAATCAAATGACAACTCATGTCTATGGCTAGGAAACTTAACCATCTTTGATTCAACGAGTTAGTCAAGTAGAGGCATACTAGTGACACTCTGTTTGTCTATGTATTCACACATGTACTAAGTTTCCGGTTAATACAATTCTAGCATGAATAATAAACATTTATCATGATATAAGGAAATATAAATAACAACTTTATTATTGCCTCTAGGGCGTATTTCCTTCGGGATCACTTCCTTATCGTACGACGCATAGTGTTTTTGCTCATGAAACCAATCATGCACACTTTGTCAAAAAGCTTAGCTCATTTGCCCTATGCTTTCAAACGGGTCAACATTTGCGCCCAACGATGCATGCCAAACACAACATTTCACCATCCTTGTTCGAGTACAACAAACCCATCTTCTTCTTTGCATCTGCATTGGACATAACCGGCTTTGGGTGTCCGTCAGTGTCACTTGATCCGGCTGCAACAAGTAGTGGTCATCGACTTGTTTGCCTTTGTGGCCACCGTAGTTGTGGGTCATGTTCATCATCGCCTCATCGATGGCCATTGTCGAGCTAGGGATAGGCATTCCACCAAACAATGACCGGACACCCCCAGACGAGGGCTCCTCGGACGAAAATTGTGACTAGGCGAGCATCACCAACTCGCTGAACACATTGTCATTGTTGAGGTCAACGGTGTACGATGGAGGGTAGCCAGAGGCAGAGGTGAAATAGGCAGGGGAGTGTTATGGCAATTGCGTGTCGAGCTGACTGAACTATTGGGAAACGAGGTAGTACCTCACCTTGTATTGTGCAGGCCAGGGCTACAATTGCCGGGGGCACCGCCAGATAGTTCGATGTGTAGGAGGAGCTCCGTCCTGAGTGGCCGACTACACCTTCTTCTTTGTCTCCTTCACGCATCGCTCTTGCCGTAGCACGGATGCGCCTGTGCGGTTGTACTTCTTCAGGTCCAGCAGGACGACGCACATTGTGATCGGCTCAGGCAGGTCCATCTTGACGGTGGCATAATGAGTTGAAATGGGTTGGAACGGCGGCGATTGGGACGGAGAGGGGGTGGGGGGTCAACACCGGAAGAGTGGGGGTCTGGGGGGTTGTCAAAATGTGTGGGTGCTGGCTAGTTTTTGGGTGGGTCTGAGGTTAGAGTCTGATGTGGCAGACATCAAGACTCCTTAGAGCTCCCCTCGGTTTGGAACCATGTTGTGGGATTTCAGACGATTCAAACAAATTTGACCCGATTTGGTGATCCATGTTCGATCACTAAAAGTGTCCAAATAATCTAGTCTAAACATTCGCGGGCATTTTGATGACCCACGTTGGGGATGTCCTAATACATGTCCTGGACTCTAAATATCTTGATTAAAAAAAGAGCTCCGCACCTTGGTCGGCATGGCGTGATCAATGACATGTGGTCGAGGCGCCAAACCGAAAAAAGGTACAAAGAAAAAATATGGAAATTTCCATTTCTTACAAAAGTCTGAACTTGTATTACAACAAATCAAAGATCATACAAAGAATTGAATGTTTTAGAACAAATACTGAGAACCATGGCATATGTTTGTTAAAATACGTAAATTACATAAAATAGAATGTTTGTGCCTTAGTCCTACTCCAGTCAAGCAAGCTAGCTCCGCCCGGCATTGTCATTCAGCTCCCTCCCATTAACGAAATCAAGATCGCCAAAGTGGTGGAGATCTCACGCTGGCACCACGGCGACGGTGCCAACCCTTTTGGGGGTGACTCCTCTGACGGAGACTCCGCCCCTCTCTCTCAACGTGGCTCTCCTCGGCCCGCCTCCCTAGATCACCTAACCCAGTCATCTCTGCCATTCGTGCGGGCTGGCGCGCCGACCCAACGTACGGTGGCACATGGCCTGTGGCTGCCAGCGGTCTCGCGCACGCGACTCTAGCCTCTTTGGGTTATGACACGGGTGGATCTGCCCTGTTCCTTTCCTCACCTACACTTGGCTCAATGCGTCAGCCCCTTGTCATCTCCAACGATGAATCTGCCGGCTCTGAGGACATGCACGCGCCGCTTCTGTATGGCGCCCAGCCCACGTCCATGAACGTGGTGCATGCACCTGTGGTGGGACCACCGGGCCCACTTGTCATCCGGCCATCTTCTATGGTTGGGCCCGTCGGCCCCCCACCCCCCCCCCCGCCCTCGCCGCTGGCGAACGTTGACTCCTCTGATCGC
>NC_057807.1:45629498-45631210 GCF_018294505.1 Triticum aestivum
ACTCTCTTTGACACCTCTGCTTTTTTAGCGATCGCGCCAGCGGATCCCGACAACGCAATCAACCCCAACTTCACTTTTTTGTCCGGTGAATCGTCGCGTACTACTGGTAAAGTATCAACCCCCCTGTCTCCTGCTGAATCTACTCCTATACATACTACCACACCTGCCCTCACCCATGACAAATCTGATGCAGCACTGCCCCTCCATGATATGGACACCCATGAGAGTATCATCTGCAAGGCACACCGTAAGACGGCCCGTGATCAGTCCTGCTCCAAGGACAAGCTGCGCCGTAGCAAGTGGATTGCTAGCAAGGAGGCCAAGTACTCGCCCATGCTTGCCAAGGCGGTCAAGGCCAAGGCAGCTCGCTTCTCCGCTTCTAACGTGGGCACGGCTATCGACCGAGCCATCCATGAGGCTCTCCTTGACGTCGCTGACGGCCCTCTGCCTTGGCCCAAGATCTCGCTGCCATTCCCCTGCTCTGCGGAGCAGATGATGACCACGTTGATGCCATCCTCGAGGCCGATGACTCGTCCTCTGGTGCTGAAGATTCTCCATGATCAGCACGCCTCCACTACACTCGGATGGGTGTGCCTTGCCGCCGCCGTCAGTCCCCCGTGCTCTACTTATATCAATCGTGTCGTTCTACTTTTGGACCCTCGCGTGTGATCGCCCAACCATGTACTGTTCCTTTGCCGCGGTGTACCTTTTGCTTAGGTGCAACTGTTGTAGTCCGGTCTTAAAAACATCTATGGTGTACGAAACTTTCTCATGAGTAATGCAACCTTCTCTATATGCTCGTGGAATGTACACGGTCTCGGTGATCAGGACAAATGCTCCGACATCCTCTCGGAACTAATCTCAATCAACCCACATATCGCCCTTCTTCAAGAATCTAAACTTGAAACGCTACCCGACCAGAAGCTACGGTCTTTCATGCCCCGCCACCTTGATCAAGTTTTCTCCTTACCAGTTGTAGGCTCTGCAGGCGGAACCATCTCTGTCGTTAACCCTGCCTTCTTTCAAGTAATCTCCTTCTCACACCTGTCCTTCTCCTCAACCCTGATCTTGCGATCTACGATAAACGACCGTAACATAGCCATCACTAACATTTACGCTCCCTCTTCACGTGCTCTCAAGCAACAATTCCTCGATGAATTATTACTTATTGCCCAACCAGATGACTCACCCTGGCTTCTCGTTGGTGACTTCAACCTCCTCCGGTTCCCCTCAGACAAAAACAACGCAGCTTTTAGACACGTAGAGGCCAACGCATTTAACCAAACTATTAATGAACTGGCACTCATCGAGCTACCTCTTCTCGACCGACAATTCACATGGTCTAACAATAGGAACAGACCCACCCTCGAACGCATTGACCGTGCCTTCTTCAATCTGGCTTGGGCAAATGCCTTCCCCAACTCCTCCCTCACATCTCTCATGCGCTTCATGCCAGATCACGTTCCCCTCATCATTAATGTCACCACAACAATCCCGCGCTCAAACTTTTTTAAATTTGAACCTGATTGGGCCAAACTACAACCTTGCCGCGATATAGTCTCATCGATTTGGGCCGCAAATCGGCCCACTTCACCACCTAACGCTCCCGCTTCCCTCGCCTCACGGCTCAAACAAACCCGAGCCGCACTCAAAAAATGGACCCGTTCGCGCGTTCCCGCCCCCCCCCCCTCCATGAGTCCCACTTCAAAATC